>NC_086352.1:6964500-7264500 GCF_036324505.1 Eleginops maclovinus | reverse complement strand
TTTGTGTAAATGAATTGCATATAGAGTTAGGATTACTGACTGTTCATTCAAAAACATCATCAGTCCTTCTCTTTGGAGGCCGAACCACATCTGTCGTGTTAACCATAAAATAACTAATATTCATGAACCTGTACATTATTTGACTCCTATTATTAGCTCCAAACTAGTAGGTAACAAGCTTTATTTGTAAATCACTTTTCATACACAGCATGAGTCACCACATCAGACAACAAGAAGTTAAATACAGGTCAAATGTTGAAACCTTTTTGACACACATGCAGCATATGTACATGATATATAAGATTTAAAGGAATACAAAGAGGTAAAATAGTCAAGAGAATCAATAAATAATCAATGAAGTAGTTCATTTATCAGTTTTGTTGAGCTTGTGTGCTTGCTCTGTTTACATAAATACTAAGTAACAAGTAAGTCAATTCATCTTGTGTAAAATAAATTGCATAAAGTCGTTTAGATTTTCAGTAATACACCAATAGGCCTCAGTGGTGTTAAGTGTTCATCTGAGTACCAGTCTGACCTGATTTCCCTGAGTCACGTGGATACGACTGAATGAATTTGGCTGATAATGCATCCTGTCGGTATTTTAACAGGCCTCAAGTCACGACCAGTGTAATCTCCTGGTTGTTTGAATACTGGAGCCGCACCTGTCTGTCAGCCTGGTTTTAAACATGGTTGTGCCTTCCTGCTGCTGGTATTTGGCTCTATAGATTGTAGTAAATGCGTCTCTGTTTGGCTTGCATCCCACACTTGAATGACTTGACCTGAAAGCCTGAACGCCTTCTGCCATTATGTGCTGTCTTACTGAGCTCGTAAATATTTTAGCACAGAGAGAGCCCAGTGTTATATTGCCTGCAACTCAAAAAGGGAAGAACGGATCATTATTTAAAACACAGCGTCAGTCTAAAAGAGGTTTTACCATCCTCTGTATTATTCTCATACCACCATTCAACATGTATCATTATGTGTCAACCGTTAAAATGACACATGATCAGATGCATTACTTGGCACATAATGTCCTGGATGGCACAATTGTAAAGCTGCTCTCAGTCACAGTTAGAAATCTTTTCTCGCTTTGTGAAGTTTATTCATGTTGATTTGAATTGGAATTGTACATAAGTATACTGCAGTAATAGAAATGGACACACATGAATAAAAGGAGTGATTAAAGCAGAAGAAGCAGCAATGACAATGCACTGCAATGAGAGGGCACAAAGTTTAAATCAAATTAAATGACAGACTACATATTTACTAACTGTAGCATTTAAATACACAAAGCTAAATTAAGTTTAAATGTAACTGTGTTCATAAAGGGCTGCTAACAGATGCTAAAAATAACATAGCCATAATATTTATAAATAATTGTGGTTACAACACACAGAGTGTCTGTGGAGTAAATAAACCTGTGTATTGCCATGTAGCCATTCAAGTACAAGGAATTTGCACTGCTTATAAACCACATCAAAAACATTTTGCGTTAATAAACTTACTTTTGTGCAGACATGTGCAATATTGTATTAGGAATGTGCACATGATTGCACTTTTATGGATTCAAAATAATTGATTTACTCTGTTTGTTTTGTGTGTGTGTCTTTTTAGATCTAAATTGAAACCATGCTGAAATGGTTTTCCGGTGAAGAGGGAGAGCCTGGCTCTGCAGTGAGTATACATACTTTATTATTTACATGTCGCATTGTAACACCCATTGATCTGTTTCGAAATACTGGATGTAGCCTAATAATTCCAGATCTGATTGAAATGGTTTGTGCTAAGGTAACCGAAGAAAAACTCGAGGGCTATTTTCATGAGTTTGTGGAACTGTTTTACACCCTGTCCCTAATCACAGCAATTCCTCAACGTAAATAAACTGCAGTGGAGGGACCATTGATTTAAGTCAGTACTGACAACATGTCATTTTCTCCAGTATTATCTTATCTTGTGCAGCCCAACTTTAATTAACTCAAAGGAAACCCACTCAAAGCTCTGCAGTGTGTTTCATGTCCAGATATCCAGGAATGACGTAGACTGCTGACTCCAGGGCTTTGACTGAAACAACCAAAGCTCTCACTTCCTGTGTGTGTGTGTGTGTGTGTGTGTGTGTGTGTGTGTGTGTGTGTGTGTGTGTGTGTGTGTGTGTGTGTGTGTGTGTGTGTGTGTGTGTGTGTGTGTGTGTGTGTGTGTGTGTGTGTGTGTGTGTGTGTGTGTGTGTGTGGGGGGGGGGGGGGGGGGGGTGGTCACTGCTCCAGACTTAATCCCGCTGCTTCCTCATCCTATTGACCCTACCTACAGAGTCACGCCTATAGAGAGGTGCAGTGATGACTTATTATGGTAGGCTGACCCTGAAGGCAGCATCTCTCTGGTTCCCTGGAAAAAATGCTAGTGAGATTTCTCCATGTGATTTTGGAAAATAACAAAATGAACGATTATGATACTTACAGCTTTTGTTCAGCAGGATAATCTCCACATGTTAACACCACTTTATGATTTTTGAAGTTAAAAGCTAACGTTAGGCTATAAAGGAACTACAGCGCGGTCACATGACGTCATGTCACCACCGCTAAGCTAAAGGCTGCTAATGTTGGGCGTAATGAATTTTAGTCCTCCTCTCTCTCTGGTTGTTTATATATATTATAGTGTGTCTAACTTCTAGCGTCGTTACCCTTAAGAAGTGCAATCAAGTTCAGTTATTTTTTTATATTTGTGTCTATTTCTACTCCTGCAGTGAGAGATGCCACAACATTTCTAAATACCAATGCACGATGACAACAACGATATTCTGATTCGATATCCCAAATCTAAGGCGGTTTGTAATCTCGTATCATGATATTGATATTAAAATCGATATGTTCTCCCCCCAGGGTCCAGGCTCTCCCAGAGGAGCTCCTGCTGTAGGAGAAGGAGGGGGGAGTGTAGAGGTTCCTGTAGAAGAAATGGCGGAGCGTCTCTCCCAAACAGAGCTGCTGGTCACTCAGCTGAAGGAGATGATCCGAGAGAAAGATGCTTCACTCCGCTCCAAAGACGACCAACTAAAGGTGAGGACACTCCCCCTCCCCCTCCTCTATCTTCATGAGGCCTCTATCAAACAGGTGTGCTGATATTTAAAGACACCATTAAAAGCAGTACTTACCACCAGTGTTCTGTGCTAAATAGAGACCAGTGATTATCTAATCCATGTTTTAAATTCCTCATGCATTTAGTTTTCAATATGTGTCTCATTTACAGCATTATATATATATATCTTTATTTATGAATATATACATAAAACATGAGCTGCAAAAGCACTAATCCCAAGCACGGCTGTTTCTTTTGGTTCAAATAATGTTTCTGTTGGGAGACTGTTTGTTTATAATACTGAGTTCTAGTACTAAATGTAAGATGCATGCTCTGTTGCCCATGTGAGGAGGATTAGTGTCTGACCGATCCAGACACAGCTGGTCACATGAGTCTCTGCTGCTGTTAGTCACTCACTCAGATCATCCAGTTAAAATAAACCTGGATGTAGTTAACTATTAAACTCCCAAGGCAAAGTCTGCTGCACAATACTACAGAGAGGAATGTGAGAGTAGATTATACAGCTGGAATAAACCTATTTGTTTGGTGTGCAACCAGGAACTGAAACTCCACTACAGCCTTCATCATATTTACATCAACATCTCTGTTAATAGACATGTTTGCAGCAAAATGAACCTCAAATGTTCTAATATTGAAAATTGAACTCAAACTTATTTAACGTATATAGTGTCTTTATGCAGAATCAGTGCTGGTATTTACTGTCTTTGAACGAGAAAATCTGTTGGAATCCTACAACTTAAAGTCTCTCCGGTCATAATGCTCGGTGAAAACAATTCCCCCTATGCACAATTTATAATAAAGATCTGTTTTTGTGACCCAGGTGGAGAAGGAGGCCTGTGATTCCAAAATGTCGAAGCTGCGTCTGCAGAACAAAGCGAAGGTGACGTCTCTAAACGCTCAGCTGGAGGAGCTGAAGAAACAACAAGGAGGCCAGGGCACGCCAACACACGGCAAAAAGGTATAACTCAAGTACTATACCATGTGTTAGATTTAATGGAAAAGGTGCAGTACCACAAGCTTCATCATTTATTACCTTTCATATTCATTTCCAAACACTAGTATTTCCTAGTAGTAGTAGATGTTGATTCTGAACAGTTTCAGATGCTAATAAAGCTGATTTCCCTCATGATGAAATTCTTACTTGCATATCACTGCCTTTTGATTTTGTGTAAATGTTCCCTGTGGTTTTCAAATTCAAAGATAGATTTTTAACTATATAGAAGTATATTATCGTAGTTAATACATTTGAGACTCTAGCTGACAGTAATACGCAAATCTGATTTGTGTTTCTGCTCAAATGTAACCCATGATTTTTTATTGATGTCTTCCTTGTGTCCCTGCAGGGCTCGTCAGAAGGAGAGCAGGCGAGTCGGGGGAAGATCGTCCTGCTGAAGAAGAAAGTGGAGGAACTGGAACATCAGCTTGCACAAAGACAGGAGGAACTGGAGAAAAGGGTAAAGTGTCCTCATGTAAAGAAAAATGAGAACAAGTTCCCCTCTGAAAGTCCTGTTCAATGACAAAGAAAGCCTGCTCTCAAGTGTGTGTTAAGGCAGGTAACACATGTCTGATCTGCAGCTGTGTTATGAACCAATCAGACCCCTCAGATGTTCTATGTCAGGTGTGCTTACTTTCACCGGAGTCCGAACTAAATGCCAAAAAGCAGCATTCGATTTTTTTATGCCCCACATTTAGGAAACATCTGCCAGAAAAAGTTGAGATCTGCTAAAGCTATTAGTTATTTAACTCAGGGCTCAAACATTTTGATTCCTTTTTTTCTTTGGAAAACGGAAGCTGTTCTACATATAGAAGCAATGCATGTCATACTATTTGAAAACCTTGAGGTCCTCAGCTTTCACAATCCCTTAACCAACGTTTTGTTGTCTAAATGTGTTACTTCAAAGTTCTTCACCAATAAAAAGTGGTAGTGTAAGGAACCACGTCAACATGTTAAGGCCAAAACATAAAGAGAGAGTATATCTTTGTATTGTATCTTTAATGGTGTATGATTACCAAATGTACTAGCTGTAATAAAAAGTAGGAACATTAATTAAGATGCATCCTTATTAATGGGATTGTTGCCTTTGATTAATATTATACTAGGCTAGGACACTTAATGTTTCCCCTCTCCAGCATGGTAATAGATATGCATTAATGTTGTTATCTTCTTTCCTTTCAAATAGTACAAAAGACTTTAGGAGCTTTCCCTGTTACATTTTGAGTATGTTTTTCAGGTGTTTTTCCTATTCCTTGAGAGGTTTCTCTGTCTCTCGTTATAGTACGTAGGTTTAATTGATTACAATTTAAAGGCTCTGAATTCCCCAGGTATTTATTTACAGAGTGAGGAGGAAATAGGGATAATGATATTGTTCTCTGTCACTGATTTCCTGTAGAGGAAGGAGGTGGAGTTTCAGCGGCAGCGAGGCGAGGAAATTGACATCATGCTGACGGAGAAGGACAGGAAGCTGGCAGAAAAAGAGGCGTACATCGTTCACCTGCAGACTGCACTGGCAGGAGATCAGCCAATCACACCTGCACCACAGCAACAGGTACAACACCGTTTAAGTATGATTGCACAATAAACACTGAAAGTAAAAGTAAATATGTTTACAATAGGGCTGCAACTAACCATTATTTTGATAATCAATTAATCTCTAAGATTTATTGATTCATCGGATCAAAAACGCGCCAAAAAATGTTTTCCATTATTTTATTCAGAAAGCTGTATTTCTAAATTGACAAAATCAACACACAAAACAACCGTAAATGTTGGCGATGTTCAACCTACTTTCTGTATTTCAAAGTGTTTGTAAAGTGCAAACACTTTGAAATAGCTGAATCAATAAATGGGCATAGTTAAAATAAGTTAAAAGCAGTCAAGTTAGTCCTTAGTTTGTTTAGTATTTGGCCGTGTAATAAGCCGGATAATGTGCAGTGAGCCGGTCATTGTTGAAAAAAAACCACCGACAGTGTTATTACAGAGACTTACTTGTCATGCAATATTGAGCAAACAACCAGTGTTGCTACGGTGAAGTGCTCCCACGCTGTGGATGATTTTAGTCGGACCCAGAGCCGTATATAGACAGGAAGGGTTTCCCGCAGAAAATTAGTTAGTTAAGGTGGTGGTGGGGGGGGGGGTGGCCGCCGCAGAGTACAGACTTTTTAAAAATGCGTTCTGCAGAGAAAGGAGGCTGTCGTTGGTCACCGTTTGGGATGACAGAAAACAGGACAGAGTAACACGGCGAATATCGCTCATTTTATTTTTTGGAAGACCTTAGTTAAGGCGGCAGGCGTGGGTTGCTTAGGCAGACGCCTGATAGGCTCTGGTCGGGCCGTGCTTCTCCTTGCCTCCGGCATTTTCCGAATGTTTTCTTTTTTCTAGTGACTAAGCCGGCTCCGCAAACAGAGAGTAACAACATAGACCCAACAAATCGATAACTGAATTTGTTGTGAACTTTTTTAGTAATCGATTTTTATCACTTTTATCGATTCGTTGTTGCAGCCCTAGTTTGCGATCATAGGAAGTTAGAGTAAGCCTTTCATTAACCCACGGATGCTTTTTCTTTCCGAGTGGCGTTAATAAAAAGTCTTTAATCTACTTTGCCTTGTGCTGCAGTTTCCCTGTCAATGCATACTTAATGCTCCGCTGTGCTTCGCCTCCTCAGGTGTCGGAGGAGGGCGGGGCAATGCAGGAGCTGCAGCTGCTGGTGCAGAGCCTCACCAGGAAGGTGGGGGAGGCGGAGGAGCGCTACAGTTTGCTGCAGGAGCAGACAGACAGCTTGAGAGAGCTGCTGGACTCAGAGAAGGAGCAGTACACTCAGAAGGAGAACATGTTCAAACAGAACGTAAGATTCACTCTGGGCTTCCTCTGTCTGATTCACAGGGACATGGTTTCATTATCATTCATTAGTGAGTTATAGACCCTTTTAAACCGTGCAATTCTGCCTCACCATCGTATTAATACTAAAATACCACGGCATATATTTTTAAACAAGTGTTACATATTTACTTGAACTTTGATGTTAGTATAAATCTCTTCAATGTTTGTTTTTGCACACTCTTTCTTTAACTTTTTACATTTGACTTACAATATTAATATAATATATTTATAATTGTATTTTTTATTTTAGTCTTTTATTGCTTGCTATTTTATTTTAAATCAGCTTGCAGCTCCTGTTACTTGTAATATATTTTATTTTTATTTAACCTTTTATTGGACATTTTACTTAAACTAAAGTAAAATAATTATTTATTTAGTATTTATTATTATTATTATATTTATTATTGTTATTATTATTATTATTGTTATTGTTATTATTATTATTATTATTATTATTATTATTATATTTATTATTGTTATTATTATTATTATATTTATTATTGTTATTATTGTTATTATTATTATTATTATTATACTGTTGTTAATGTATTATCTTAATTTTGTAATCATTTTGTAATTTTAAATGGAATAACTAAAGTATGTCATTCTGTTTCTGATTAATTGATGCAGACTTTGTTGCCCTGAATTTGCTCTGTATGTAGTCAGTAGTTTGTCATTAGAAGTGTCATCTTGTGTCTGATGCTCCCTGTGTTTGTTTCCAGATCCAGACCTTCAAAGACATCATCCTTCAGAAAGATAACCAGCTGACGGAGATCAACCAGATGCATGAGCAGGAGCTCTTCAAGCTGGCAGCAAAATCTGATGCCAGCGCAGACTTAGAGCAGGTAGAGACAACCACACTGAATCAGGGAGGAAACACTCAACTTACGTATTCATTTAGCTACATTCTTAGTACTTTTCATGGCGTTATTGTAAGATTTAATTCTGTTGTGCAGGTTTCTGTATAATAGAATGTTCAAACACTTCTCCTCCTCAGCTTTTAAAGGCTCTAAAGCGGAAGCTCCATGAGAAGGAGGAGGTGCTGCTGGGAAAAACGCAGGTGATCGATGTCCTCCAGCAGGAGGTGGACGGCAGGGACCAACAGATAAAGGTTCTTAAAATGTCTTTCCTCTTGAAGCACTGATCGACCTGATACTGACCCATATCACTGGATCCACTTCAGGGGAGAAAAGGGTTTAAGATAAGATATACTTTATTCATCCCTAATTGGGAAGGTATTGCACAGAATTAGAAATGAAAAAGAGAAGAGAAAAAAACAATTATGAAACATCTCAAAATAGAAAATAAAACAGAACTAAATATCTGACAAATAAAACACTACTGAAGGAACAAATTCCAGCCAACACGATATAAAAGTAGGAAATTATCATAAAGTTTAAGACAATTACATTTGTAGCCTTATCTGCCATCGTGGTATAGTTTACATTCATAATAATAATAATAGTACCTGGTATTTCACAGTCCTCAAAGACACCTTTTTAGCATGATGTTTTATAGATGACTAGGTTAAGCAAAGTACAACAAAAAAAAGGTGTTACTAATATTTTACACAATATCTGTGTGTAAAATATTTAAAATAAAGCAGCAGAGAGAGAAGATTATTTCCAGTTTGAATTGGCTAAATATTTCATATTTAATGCATTTTAATTTCATGGTTCATGGTTTTCACAAGATGATCCTTTTTGAGAACTCTTTGATAACCCTGGGCTTCCATAAAGAAGAGTCTCAATCAGGTTAGTTGTATCAGACATGAGTGAAGTATGGATCCGTTCTTATGATGCTTTATAATCATTGCATCGTAGGTTTACAGCATCATGATGTATACAGAAGAGGAATTAAGTTGTATAAAAATAAGAAGAAATGTTTACAAGAAATAATTAATTCCAATAAGACTATGAACAATAAAATGTGTGCGTTAGATCTTGACTTAAAGTGGAATGTCTGTGCAGGTATCATTGACCACAAATGAACCAAATAAACAGAGATCTACACATTTACAGTATGGAGTATGAGGAATTGCTTACATCATATGTTCAGGATGAGATAGAGGGACTAATCTCTCCTGACTGTATCTGTAAAAAGCGTTCCTCTTCAAGTATTCAGAGAAATGGAACTACCTCCTCACTTTTTTCTACACGCTCTTCGTCGTGTTTTCTGCCCACAGGAGCTCACGGAGCGTCTCCGTCGACTGCACGTGGAACGAGAGAGTCTGGAGTCCAAGATGGAGGCGGAGAAGCACGTGATGCGAGCGCAGCTGCGAGACCTGATGGAGAAGCAGCAGGCGGAGGTGCAGCGAGTGACAGAGCAGCTCCGAGAGCAGATGGAGCAGACGCAGCAGGAGCTCCAGGAGCAGCTGCAGGAGATGAGGAGGAATGCTTCACCTCCTACAAACAGAGAGGAGGGAGCAGGAAGTGATTCAGCTTCCAATCAAAGGATAGCGGAGCTGGAAGGTGGGTTAAAATTCAGGAACAATCAGATGGAGAATAGGGGTTCAGACACTTATCAAATAGTATTTACAATATATATTATTCATACGTCTGGAATTGGAGAGAGTTCATGTGTTGTACAGAAATGTTTACCTTAAAATATCTAACGCTAAGAAATACACAACAGCTAAAATATGTAATGAACACATATTACATTTCAGAGTAGAGTCAAATGTTTAGAAGTCTAGTAACAAATACTGCCTTTGATTGTTGAAAGCTTATTTTATTTATCCTAAAATTAAACGTTCGTCTTTCATCTGAAAATACATGTACCAGTTTGAACTGATTTCAACCGAGGTTTCTTGATTTTACACCAAAGTGCTTTTAACTACAAAAGACACTATTCACAACATTCAACAGTAAATTAAATACAGTGGTACTTTCATAATCAGATCTAAAATAAAATCAAGGTTTTCTTTACCCCCTTTTTTTGTTTTCATTAAATATTTAACCAATTTAGAAGATAATTGGTTCAAACCTGATTTGATAAAAAGGATGTATTTCTTTTTTATGGCAATGCATTTGAATCGGTTGGATGATTTTTAGAAAACATGTTGATCGTCCTATAGTTTTGAATACTTTCTCTCTCTGTTTCTTTTTTTTGCAGGTCAAGCAAAGAAGAAGACGGACGAAGCGAGCAGATCTGAAGCCAAGTTCCTGAAAATGAAAGCCTGGTCGAAAAGTCGCATCAGACAGTTAGAGGAGGAGCTGAAGAAAAGCCAGGTGAGAAGATCAAGTGTTTGGATCTCTTACGTCTCTTTTGCAGAATCCCCTCCAGATGTTAAAAGGACATCTCAAAGACATTTTTATTCCATAAGGCATTAGACTTCTTAATGTAGCCTTGCAAATCAACACTGCACGTATTGTTTGATACGCATCATTTTTATACATTTATTTTTGCAAATGTAATTTGAACTTCTTGTGTTTATATTTATATTTGTATTCTTCTACATTTTCTATTCACCCTTTTATTGGACAATTTTACTTTAACTTATGTTTACATTAATATGTTTACTATATTTAATTTAATTGACTTTGTGAGTTCATATAAGTATATGTAAATAAATATAAATGTGTTTTTATTTTATTCGTAAAGGAGAAAATGGTCACCCTGAATAAATACAATTCTGTTTCTGAAAATCTTCAACCGCTTGTTAATTCCCCACTTGTTCTCCAGAGTAAAAATACAAAACACATTCAAATGCATGAATAACTGTAAAACTAAATATGTTAATTTTGTCCCCTCTAGGCGGGAGGTGCCCCCCCAGACCTGAACGCCCTGCGGAGTCGGATCACAGCGCTGGAGGAGGAGAGGGAGGAGAACCTCTGGAAGGTGGAGCAATACGAGGAGCTCAAAGCAAAGAACGGTAACAATCTCAAACCTGACTGCTGAGACAGCAGGGCATCATATTTGTAGCTGTGATGCCGAAATGAACTCTGTTTGTTTGCTGTGTTCTGGTAGAAATGCTGGAGGCTAAGCTGGAGGTGTACGAGGAGCAGCAGAGGACTCTACAGGCCGACCTGGAGCAGTTCACCAAGAGGACGGCCTCTCAGGTCAGGGAGCAGACTTTCCTGCTGCATTACCCTGCTCATTTTCATGGTTTAAATAGTTCCTTAAAAAGTATTAATAGGTCTTGAATTCAATTATCAAACATAGCCGAACAATGTCTAAAACGTCTTCTTCCTGTGTGCTGTTAGGCGAGTGAGTCGGGCAGTGCGGAGGACACTCAGAGCCAGGTTCTGGAGTGGCAGGAGATGGTTTCTGAGGCCGTAAGTGCCAGGGACCGGGCCAAAGAGGAGAAGGCCGCCATGGTGCTTCGCATCAGCCATATGGAGGAGGAGAGGGAGGGTAAGACTGCAGGGTGACACACATCCACAGCTGTTATCACTCTAAGACCACCAGGAGTCACTATCAGGGTCTCAATGCACAGAAAACCTCACACGGATGTTGCCTAATGCACACCTAATCTGCGTAGACAATCCGACACACTGCCAATACTCGACCTGAGTCTCTTTTATATGAGAAAAGATCGCAAACCGAACAATATGAGCAAAAATGAAGCCACGCTTTTAAGCAAATCAATCAATCAATCAAGCAATCAATCAACCAATCAATCAATCAATCAATCAATCAATCAATCAATCAATCAATCATCTTTCCTTCTCTTGAAGTATCTCTTTAATGACTTTCCATTCTCTTCACTTAAATTGCAATAATGATCAATTATTCTCTCGTCTTTACACTGGTCAATTTATAAATTTGATCACCCCGTTTGAATTATTTTAAAGAATAAACGATTAGTGTTTGAGCCAGAATTTAACCCGCACTTTTTTTTTTCACCATCAAAACTTCATCACCACGTTTGTCCCTCCTGTGTTGCTCCTCCTGATTTTTTTTCTGAAATACTTAATTTAATAAAGTATAAATGTTGTTGTACAGATTTGAAACCCCTCAAGACAAATTGGTCATTTCTAAACGGGGTTTACTGATTAAAAATGAACTTGATTTTGGAGCAGTGATCAAACTTTGAGTCTCACCTGTCACTGATTTTCTTTTATCATTGGCAGCGTTCTCAAACATGATAACCACTCTCCTTTAATGGAAAATAACGTGTAAATTATACATATCGGAGAAGAATCAGATACAATATTCTACATGTGAATGTATTTTATTAAAAAGTCATTTATGAATCCATTTATTCCACTAGATATTAATAAATCCGTTTCTAATTTCCTTAATTAGGTATAATTATTTTATATTGTACAGTTTGAACAGTTGTGAAATCTAGCGAGAGAGTTGCTGAGTTCTGCACCCTTAGTGTTTCTGAAGCTGTGCCAATTACCGGCCACTGCTTATGTTGCTGACACAAAAAAACATCTGCCCCATTTGTGTAAATTTGAGCGGTAAAAAGTGAGATATATGACACGAGTAGCAGCAGGAGATTAAACCTCAGCCACATCAAAGTGTTTTCTCAAAACCATCTACTCCATTTACACCTCGTGTCCATACTACTCCATTCTTTTAGAAGACTTTAACAAACACAGCTGACAGAGTTTAATCTTGAAAACTTCAGGATTGCATTAAAGTCTGGACACGTGGAGAGAGACTTTTGAACAAACTTGAAAGTTAAATAAATATAATAGAAATATTCATTAATGGTATTCCTATTTTAACAGGAAAATAGGACTCAAAGTAAAAGGAGCTCTTTTTGAAACCATTATAACCACGATAGGTCTTTGTTTTGATAGTTTCCGGCAAAGAAAACTAGCTCTTCATCCAGTTTCTACAGTGATGTCACCGCCGTTTTTCTGAAGAGTTCATGTATTTTAAATGCTGAGCTCGGAGCGACCACACTAAAACGTGGGAGCACTCGGTGAAAACACGCTGGCCGATTTCCATAGCTCGCCCTCTCAGTGGAATCACTTTCTAAAAGGCGCCGGCGCGATGTGGTTAAAGGTGCAGTGTTGAAATACATGACTGTCGACGAAGCCTCACTTTAATTCTGTTGACCACATGTCCTCTGCTGTCTGACTCAACATTATTTTCTTTTGTCGCCCCCCCCCCCCCCCCCTCCCCATCCTAACCGTTGGTAATGTGGAGCATTTTGATTTCCCCCACCCCCCCTGTCTCGTGGATCTCCGTCCCCCCGCTCCTGCCCCGCTCCAGGGATGGGAGCAGCCTCTCAGAACAGTTTCCCATCAGTTTTGTGCATGCAGGCCCCCCGACACCTCCAGTGCAGCGGGTCACTGTACTGCCTGCAGCTTCCCCCAAAATTCATCTTCACTACGGGGGGGGGGCGGCGAGCTGCAGGCAGTACAGTGAGTCGCTGCACTGTCGGCCATCTTGTTTTTTCCTTTCTTTTCCTGTCTCCCCCTCCCCCCCACTGTTGTTCTGTCCTCTTTTTTCCATCTCTTAATTTCTGGTGTGGCTAAAATATTTTCAGAGTAATTCACGAATCATTAAGGCTGCAACTAACAACAGTTTTCCTTTATTAAATGTGATGATTATTCATTAATCATTTGGGCTGAGAAAAAAAAGGTCCATTTCCCAAAGTCCAGGGTGATGATTTTTAAAGTTCTTGTTTTGTCTCAAATCCCCCAAAATGTGCTTTATTTTATTACTTAATAGAGAAAAGCAGGACATCTGCATTTTTTCTGGGATGTTTTGCTAAAGAAATGAATTACAACAAAAGCTCCATTAATCAATCAGTAATCCTGGTTTCCGTGACCATTGTTCCATTTTAGAATCAATGAACTAGATTTTTACCTTTAGTTATCCATGATAAGTCTCATTGAGATTAAACAAGAGAGTCCTGGCCCAAGATAGGCAGCAGCACGGTTACAGACAACTTAAAACAGTCACAATCAAAACCAAATCACAGTCAGAACAAAATCAGCCGAAGCATTTACAGACACAGTGGCTTCAAAGAGAGTCGCTTTGAGTCCGTTTTAAAGAAACCAGCTGTTTGAGTTTCCAAGACACAGGAGCAGCGTCACTAAGCGCCCTCTTCCCCGGTTCAGTACGGACTTTTGAGACAGTAAGAAGGAACCTCCTCGGAGCGAAGCCGATAAGATCACAGACATGATATAAACATAGGAAGTTAGACCCTGCAACAAATATAAACACTTTGTCCGTTTACATTGGGCTGACTGTATTTCAAAAATCAAGTGATCTTATCTGTCACATAACAACATTTAAATGACTTATACTGGTAAAGATTTAAAAGGGCAATGGGTTTCAAGAAGTATGATTATACGGTGAATACTCCAATAAAATAAACGTATATTACCTGTTTTCTTTTACGACGGCTTACTATTAAGAAATGGCCAAACCAAAATATTTTTTACCCATGTAAAGATTTAAAACACTCACAGTGTTCAAAAGTTTTTCCTCAAAGAAACTGCATTTAATGTGTCATAAGAAACATGTTGTGTCCTTGTGTTGTGTGTTGGCTCAGGTTTAGCAACATCTTTACTTTTTCATTCAGTCCTATCGATCCTCTGATGGTAAAATCCGGTGATTTAATTCAGCGTGAACACTAACTCTCTCATACTGTTGGTGCTGCGTTCAAGTGCTGCTGGAAATACTGTAAATACCAGTGAACTCTGAGGTGGAAACTGTGACTCACAAGTTGTTTTTATGGGTGGACAACTGGAGCGTGCCTAATTAACACTAATCTATGTTGGAGCTTAATAATTAACATCTCTGCTGAGCTTCGCTGTGTTTCTTCTGCAACCAAACACATCTTGCAATTAGCAGCAGGAAGTCTTTCTTATTAAATCAACGCACACATTTATATTATATGTTTGTATAATTATATTTTATTTAGATCCAAAGCCACAACCCAAAGGAAGAGTTATTTCAAGGGGAAACAGAGGTGTTTTGAATTGAATTTAATCTAAATTCTACTCATTTTGGGGTTGAATATATTTCCCACACTACTGATATTTTGATTGCCTTGATCGTAGATAAGGAAGCATATTGTCATATAAACACATTTCCCTAACCACTCAAGCAGATCCATCCTTGGAAAGTCTTAAAATGAAATAGTTTACAAAACAAAGACTTTATTAAAAATCTTAAAAGTTAAAAATGAAATTTAAAATATCAGAATCATTTAGAAAATGGTTTTTCTGCACAACCCCTCCACAAAAAAAACTGGATCCTGAGTTTCCTCCAGGAATCACATGACTTTCAGGCGTAGAATAAATAAAAGTCTGCTTTATTTTGCGTCACACTTATCTCACTCTCCATGTAGAAGCTGCATTTTCTCAATTATATTCAATGCTTGTCCGCTGAATTACATGCATAGTCCTTTTAAATAGCGCTCTGCTTAACCCTGCTTTTTTCACTGACCCCTCACTGACCACTCCCTAACCCCCCCTCATCTCTCTTTCTCTTTCTGCCCCTCCCTTTGCTTTGAGCTGACCCCCCCCACACCCCCACTTTCCCTCCCCTCACGTTAAAACCAGCCTGTTGTCACAAAACAGATGGAAACAATCTGGCACTCCCCTGCTTGCATCTCTACGCTGCTAATTGAAACCCCTAATTACATTTTTAAAGCACAGCGATATCCCCCACCCAGATCTGAGTTTCTGTAGGAGAAACAGTGGTTTAAAAACTCTGGCTTTAAGTGTGTTTGGAGGTCAAAGTCCTCCCACAGACACTTACTCTCCTGTCTCCCACGTGTGTGATGCTGTTTTCCTGTCACTATGCAAATTAGGTGTGCATGGCTCTGACCTGGATGTTGCTTTTCAAGTGTTCCTCGGATCTATTATCAAGCATAAAATGCCTACAAATCTGGAGGTTCAATAAAGCGCCGTCCATGCCGAGAACAATAATTACAAATATCGTTTTTTTAAATGTAGATGGAGGAGTCCACAACTGAGCAATGGGATCAATCATGAGGATAGAAACACTGACAGAAAACCAAAATCCGTCCAAATTCCAATGTGTCTTTGTTCCATACAGGTGGCCGTTTAACATATTTTCTATCAACAATATAAGAATGTCTCTCTCCTCTCCGACAAGGTGCTGATGAACACACTGATTTCATATTTTTATTATTTATTTATAAGATTTTTTACATCTTATATTCATGGATAGAAGCCAGCAGCAGTTACAGGTCATCGTTACCTAGTTTTTTAAAATTCAGAAGATCATTAAAAGAAGAAGTGTTAAGATGGGTATAATCAGAATACAAAAAAAGAGTAAACAACTCAAATTCAAATAATAACAAAATAAAGAAAATAAAAAAACGGAAGTTATTTTTTTAGTTTTTGAATGATTTAATGTTTGAATCAAGTCAATTCTCCAATAGTTAATCCATTTAAGCAACTGGAAGGCTCTTCATCTGAAATATCTGTGCAGGAAGTGTGACTCTCAGCACCTGGAAACATTTAGAACTTGATGGTATAATTTACAGCTTCGGTCATAAAGTTGATATTAGAAACCTAAATCAACATTTAGAGAAATAAAAATCACTGCGCAACACTCGCGCTTCTATTGGCTAGTGCTCCAACACATTGTACGTGATAGGCTAAGGGGGCGGGACATCTCTAAGCGGTTGACCAACCACAACAGAGCCGGCCAGCTAACCAGTCAGCGCAGACTAGGCAGTATGAGAAAAATATAGAGCTTTTTGAACATTAAAGCATGGAAACATGTCCCAGTAGAGACACTAACTACTAATATGACTCTACCACGACTGCTCAATAATCAGTGAACATACATCCACACGGCATATTTATATTCATAGTTGTTGTTCTTGGTGTGGACGTCCCTTTACTTCCTCTTTCTCCATCCTTTACTCTCTCTGTCTCCATTCTGCTCCGTCTCTATTGTTGCCCTCACTGTTTTATAACTCTGTTCTCTATGCTACACACTCAGTTCATATGTAGTGTTGAAAGTGCCTCACCTCCCTCTCCATCAAACCCCATCCACCTCAGCTCTTCAGGAAATAGTCTTCCTAGCCTCTTCCATCATTCTGTCCCTCCCATGTTGTTATCGTTACACCCACCTCCCATCCATCCATAAAAACACCCCCCCTCTCCCTGTGGCACAAAACTGATTGAGGATGACTGGTTCTTTCCTGGCTGCTCCGATCCAGCACTGGCCACCCGGCAGCAGGAGTTGGAGGAGGAGCTGACTCAAGCTCGGGGGCTCGGCCAACACAGGGTCAAGAAGCTCTCGGCCCCTGCCCAACGGAGCCTGCAGGTGGGTGGAGGGGTTAAATGCTTATATGGATGTTATTTATGTAAAATTGTGTAAAAAAAAAACTGTGGTTGTCCATGTTTTCTGCTAGAGATTCAAGAAACAGTGAAGTAGAAATTAAGAATCATCTTTGGGCATGAATGTAACTGGTCAATTCTTTTACTCTCTCTGTCTGGCATAACACGAGGGACTTGGAGCAAAAGAATAACAAAACTAAACATTGAGAATCATCGTTCAGTTATTATGCTCCATGTTTCTGGAACAAACTCCCAGAAACCTGCAGGTCAACTATTTTAGATCCAGGCTCAAAATGTCTTATTTTTGTTGCTCCTTCTAAATGGGTGTAATAGGGGTGTAGTAACAGTGTAATTACAATGTAATAGGGGTGTAGTAACAGTGTAATTACAATGTAATAGGGGTGTAGTAACAGTGTAATAAGGTGTAATAGGGGTGTAGTAACAGTGTTATAAGGTGTAATAGGGGTGTAGTAACAGTGTAATAAGGTGTAATAGGGGTGTAGTAACAGTGTTATAAGGTGTAATAGGGCTGTAATAATGTGCAATATGGGTGTGATAACAGTGTTATATTGGAGTAATGTAGAAAATAGCACCTAATCAATTTCCCAAAATGTTTGTATGTGATTTCCCATTTAAGGGTAGATGTTGTTGTATAATAACAGATGTATGCAAGTGTGCATCTACATACAGGATGTTTGTGTCTCTGCATACTATATCGCTGCATTACCATGGGTTTTCCACACAGAACTCATTTAGTACAACAGGTGTGCACTTGAATATCTGCACTTAATTATTTTCATTCAACTTCTGTAGTTATTACTAAAACCAGTAATCAAATGCTAAGGAAATGATGTCATATTTATTATAAAGAGTAGATTATATTTATATAGTCTCAAAGTGTCCTGGGGTTAAATAAAATGAGAGAGGAACACAGATCCATGAGAAAGTACACATACAACATAACACTGCTTGCCTTTGATTAAATATCTCCCTCTTGCAGGAGGACTTTGAGTTTGACGGGCAGACCCCCTATCAGGACCCTCGGAGCCCCTCTGAGAGCACCACCCCGATGGAGGGGGAGAATATGGGAGGTTGGTGGCCCGAGTACAGTTCTCCTGACACAGGTGTGAGACCCGCTGGACAGTTTACACCGGCATGCACACATCCGCACGAGACTCTGGATAAAATGTCTTTGGGTTATTTTGTCGTTTTCACCATAACTCTCCAAACTTACTTCATAGGGAATGGGAATAGAGTGGTGCAGGAATGAGTCCTTAAACCAGAAATGAGTCAGGATTGTAGTCGCCTGGTCTGAAGGTCAATGCTTTTCTGAGTGTGTTTTTGGTTGTTAGCCTAATATAAGAGATTTTAACCTTATATCCTACCTCATAAAACAAGTCAGTTAATACCCCACTGGTGAATCTTAAAAAGACAGTTGCTAACAAGTGTCAAAATGAGACGACTAAACGTCATCACGCCCAACATTAGCCACCTTTAGCTTAGCGGTGGTGGCGTGAAGTCATGTGACCGTGCTGTAGTTCCTTTAAAGCCCAACATTAGCCACCTTTAGCTTAACGGTGGTGGCGTGAAGTCATGTGACCGTGCTGTAGTTCCTTTAAAGCCCAACATTAGCCACCTTTAGCTTAGCGGTGGTGGCGTGAAGTCATGTGACCGTGCTGTAGTTCCTTTATAGCCCAACATTAGCCTCCTTTAGCTTAGCGGTGGTGGCGTGAAGTCATGTGACCGTGCTGTAGTTCCTTTATAACCCAACATTAAGCAGTGTTTTTTAAATTTAAAACAGGTGTAGACGCTAACTCCTACACCAGAGTGGCGCCATCATCAGAAACTGTGATCGCTCCGTTATTCTCAATACTTTTATTCTAAAACATGTCATTAATTAACTTTAATTTAGTAAAATAATGCTCCTCTGCCTCTGAAGAGTTTCTCTCTGTACATACTTTTATATTCCGGGTGTACTGCAAGGAATTCTGTAAAAAACAGATGAAGCTAATGGCGCTATTTCCCATTCCCTATTGAGCAATTGTGGTGGTTTTGTTTGTTGTTCATCTAACCTGCCAATATTGTGACTATATGAACTGGGTGATCTATATCTATATTGGGGTTTTACATATTTTTGGAATAAGTCTTATTTCTCCTAACAAGCTAAATTAAAACTCATTTAAAATTATTTATCAAACTAACTCTGGGAATATTGGTGTCATCCCCGAAAGTCACTCATCGTTTTACATTTCCATCAGTTTTTTCTTTTGGACACGTGCATGCTGGTGGAGCTGGCTAGTGTTTTTTTGAATTGGTCCACTGAATGCATTGAAGTGTTGTGATGTCAGATGTCGGTGAGCAGGTTCACCCATCGTGGTAAGTTTTGTTTTATCATTGTTTTGCATGTTTGGCTCTTTTTCTCCTTCATTCCCTCTCATCCTGCTGGTTGTCTTTTAATCCACTGCCGATCATACAATCAAAAAATAAATCAGCCTGTAAAAAGAAAAAGCAAATTAAAATGAAAATTATAATTTGGGAAGTTGTGTTTCTAAATGGAAATCTGTGTGATGTATTTTCTGGTTGTTTGCGGCTAAACTTTGAACCCTTGAATTGCATTTCTCACCTTGTCTTTTAATCAATGCCTGCCACAGAATACCTCTTCTAATGACCCAATGTTTAATAGAGATGTAGTTTCTTCACACTTTGCATCCTGTGATTTCCCACTGATTCAATCTTTCCTGTAGTTTTTTCCCACTTTTTCCCCAAATTGTACCAATTCAGCAAAGTCCCGACATTTGGGAACATGGGAACAATAATTTGATTGATTAGAATTAAGAACAAAGAGGACATGTTGTTTTTAAATTTGATTTAATAAAACATCACTAACTAATTGTATCCAATCAATACATTTTTTATGAAGGATTTCTGAAGGTTAGTCACAAAACGTCTAAACATTAACCAAGATACTTAAGGAAGGAAATAAGATGTGTCACAGCCCTGGCATAATTTCTCAGTGAGTAAACACAGTGTTTCTTCGACGAATCAGCAGATAACACTGTTTTTTGCTGATAATATTAGTGCAATTGAATAACACATGGGTCCTGATTGTATCCTGATGGTTGTAAGGTAAAGCCATAAATGCCCTTTATCTGATTTATCTTCCTTTATGTCTCATCCCTAACACGTTTTCTCTTTGCTGATGCCTGCAGATGGACTGCGCTCTGTTGTGGAGGAGCTGGAGCTGGAGAGGAACCAGCTGCAGGAGCAGATCCTGAGTCTGGAGGAGCGCTGTCAACATCTGGAGGACCGGCTGCAGCTGCAGGCTCGCATCGAGACACTACAGGTAACCTCGGCATCCAGAACGTTAAATATTCTCTCTCGCTGTGAAATCTAACTCTTAGTCCTGACTCGCCTCGTGAAGAAACGATGAGTGAATTGCATGGACCAGGATTTTGTAACAAACCCTTCTAACACAGGTGACGTTTGATGTAGATGAAGATGAGCAGCCATGTTGGGTCCATCAGGTGTGTGTGGCCTTGTGTGTGTGTGCGCTAGAGAGCACTCTGGCGGTGACGGCTAACGGTGTGGTGTGGTGTGTTGTTTAATCCTGGACACGCTCTGACTTTCAAAATAAAACTACGTTGAAGATTCACCGGGTGTCCTCAATCACACTTCACATCACACTGCTCACTCTGAATATAGAGTTTATTATTTCCACATACATGAAAATATGATTATATCAATTAGGGCTGCTCAATCAATATATATATATCACAAGTAAGAGGAACATTTGGTGAAGGCAAAGTACGTGAAAATATCTGAATGAAGTATTGTGAAGCTGCAGAGAAGTCCGGACCAACAAACGATACACGACAGACTTAAGAAATCAGTCGATATAATCACAAGGAGTTATTCTTTACAAAGTGTGCAGCCCTAATATCAACACCAGTGAGCATCTATCACACGTCTCCTGTCGTCCTCCAGCTCCGTGTGCAGTGAGAGTCTTTTCTCCGTTGCGTTTTATTAAATCTTTGCATATTCATGTGTGTTTTTCTGCCACCTCAGAACGAGTCGGAGAGACTGCAGAGCCAGCTGTCCAGCGTCCGGAGTCAGCAGAGCCGAGACGCTGAGAAACATCAGCTGCTGGTGAGCAGCCTCAACGAGCAGCTCAAAGGGTAAGATACTTACTCTCTGCACAAAATCACTTTTACTTCATGCAACCACATTTCAATTACGGCCTGATACACAGTTTAATGGATTGATTTCCTTTATCTAATGATGAACACAAATAGTATTGGTATCAAAATGTACTTCAAGTACCAAAGAAAATTGAATAATTGTACCTACTGGCCTATCTCAAAATCTTTTGTATCGTGGAATAAAAACGGAAAATAATAAGATAAACAAAGGAAGTTTAAGTAAAATAATTTCCCTATTTAGGGATGAATAAAGTATTCATCCATCCGTCTGAAAATGTTCAGAATTCTGAATTAAAAAATATGTTAAATGTAAATATTGGTGAGTTTCAAAATCGCTTTTAACAGTTTTGTGTTGAAGTTACTCTTGAAGTGTTATCAGAGTCATTTTTAACGGCTGTGATTGTGTTTTTCAGACTGAGTAACACACAGGAGTGTCTGGAAAGCTCCCTCATCGAGAAGGAGAACACGTTGGCCAAAACGTCTGAGAAACTGGAGCTCATCAACGGCCTCCAAGAATCTCTGAGTGAAAAAGAAACTCAGTACAAAGACGTTTCTGAAAAACTCCTCCAGACTGAGCTCACTGTAAGTTCTGACCCCTTATTTGTGTGTGTTTGTATTTGTCACGTTTCAATATTTTGCTTAAATTGTATTTCTTGTGTTTCGTCCCGTAGCTAGAGAATGTTTCTCAGAAGTGCAGTGTCTCAGAGAAGCAGTGCTCGGAGCTGAAGTCAGAAGTTGTTGACGTTACGCAGAAGCTGAGCCTGCTGAAGGAGAAGGTGAGATTATATGCATTTGAATATGAATTTGTTTTGTTAGTTTTTTTATCACTTTTTTCTCAATTTTCCCCTCTTGTTTTGGCCGTTTTATACACTGTATTTGTTGTTGTGATCTTGTTTTGTATCTCTTATGGTCATTTCGTATTTGTTTTTGTTGATTTATGTATTGCTTTTAGTCTGTTTGGTCATTTTGTATATCTTTCTGGCCTTTTTTTTGTTCTTTTTTGGGGACTTTTGTATCTCTTCATATTAACCAACCATGCTAGTGAGCAGGGTGGGAATTTCATGGCGGCCATTACGGCCATGGCCTTCATTGCCCCTCGGTCTGGCCGTGATGCCCCGAAAATAATTGTACGTCCTACGGTCACCATGGCCATTGTGCCCTGTTACTGTTAAAATCTCGAAGTTGCTTTAAAAGTGTCAGAGCGGTGGTCTGGGCTCTGAACTGCATTAGTGCTTGTAGCTTGGATTGGTTGCGCGCACCTCGCATGTCATCATCGCATCATTCAATCATCATTGCAGCGTCTCGCTATAAGAATAGAAGGAGGCCTCGTGTCTCTTTTTGTCCGTGAGTTTATTCAGTTCTGAGGCAGGTTACTGTCGTCCGTAACCACGGCAAAACAACAAAGAAGTATGTTAATTATCACTCGCACACACATTAGCTCTCCCATAGCATTCCCCCGTCTCTCTCTCTCTCTGGGAACCTCCCTTCTCCTCACCCAGTGGCGTTTTTATATGTACAAAACTGGTGGGGCACGAACAACTTAGATCTATAAAGGCTCTTTATACCTTAATACATGGAGTAAAGAGCGCTATCACAAAGCAAAACTTGACAATAACAACAACCGTGATGAAAACATCAGACTGTAGGAAAACACAGACCCTCGTCACCGTGGTTACAATAGCAATCGATCCATCGATACATAAACTATACTTTCGCTCACCAAAGCTCCAGTAGATGGTCAACTTCTTTCATGTTCTGTTTGTAGTATTTACCGCTGGTGATGTAGTCTAAGCCCTCTCGTCTCCTCTGCATAACTACACTTTTCGCACACACACTTACAGCCAATCAGCTCTGACTTATGAGATGATGTTTCAGTGGGGCTGCGAGCGCTTTGCTCCTCTTGTGATTTATTTTTTGCCGCACACATTGAATGAAAAACTACTCTATTCAATGCGCAGTGTAGTGAAAAAGTAATTTGTTTTCGATGTCATTCATGTGTTTTTATTATCAGAAAGTGAAGTTGTGTATTTGTAAGTTCCAAATCCTATTTTTCCCTAAATGGCCTTTGTGCCCTGGCATGTGGCCTTTGTGCCCTAAAAAAATGTGTGACACAAAAGGCCAAATGGCTTTGCCCCTAAAATGACGAAATTCCAAGCCTGCTAGTGAGCGTCCTATATTTTTGAATTTCATTGCATTAAATTGCCTACATTAATTGCAGTTATTTTTTTAGTTCTTATTTAGTTCTTGGCACTACCATAAAGACTATGTGATATGAACTGATCAAATATGACATTGGACTTGTGATGAATATTAATTTCTTTCCTTTTATCCCCTCATTCAGGCCCAAAAGCAGGAAGTCACCATCGAAACTCTACAAACTGAGCTCGATCAGACCAACGAGGAGCTAGACAAATTAAATTCGGTCCACTTAGAAGAACGAGCCCAACTCATTCATGACCTTCAGAGCTGCGAGCGGGAAATCGACAGACTTAAAGATGTGCTGTTGGAAAAGGACGAGGAGATATCAACGCTCTCCGGTAACATGGCAGAGTATGCAGAGCAGGTCACGGTGCTGAAGCAGGACATCAAACTCAAAGAGGAGAACCTGGTGCGGGTGGAAAACGCTCTGAGTAAAGTAGAGCGGGAGGCCATGATTCTCAGAGAGTCGCAGACTTCAGACCAGAAAGCTCTGGATGGGAAGATCACAGAGTTAGGGGAGAAACTCAAAGACACAGAGATGGAGTTGCTCAACACTAAGAAGGAAAGCGAGTGTAAGGTGTCTGAGGTGGAACATCTGATAAAGCAGACTGAAGACGACAAGCAAACCATTCAGGACCTTCGAGGGGAGATGCAGAAACAGATCATGAGCCAGCGCAATCATCTAACTGAATGTGAAACACATATCGCTTCCCTTAAGGAGCAGCTGACTTTATCCACACAAAAGCAGCAGGAATCAGAAGCACTCCTCCTGCAGCTCAAGGAGAAAAACACCAGCAGTGAGCAGATTCAGCAGCAGCTTAATGAAAAAGAGCAAAATTATGAGAAAGAATTGAAATCATCCAAGGAGGAACAGAACAAACTCCTGGCTCAAGTGGAAAAATACAATCATGAAATGCAGACTTTGTCCAAACAGTTAGAGGAGCAGGTACAGAGTGAGGAGCACATCAAGAAGGAGATACTGGAGAAACTGGAAACCATAGCATCCCTGGAAAACAAACTGAAGACCACAGATAAACAGGCGGAGGAGGAGAGGCAGAAATTCAACACTGAACTGCAAAACAGGGACTCAGAAAAAGAGAAGCTGAGCAAGGAACTCGAAAGCAAATCTGAAAATATCTCCAAACTCAAAGGTCTATTAAAAAGCATGAAGACGGAGAAAAAGCTGTTGCAAGATAAACTCAAAGGGCTAACAGACGAGCTGGAGCTACAGAAGCAGAATGTAAATGAACTTAATGGAAAGATCACATCTGCCCTTGAACTCAACAGCAGTCTTCAGAATCAGGTAGATTTCCTAACGAAGGAGAAAGAGAGACTTGAAAAGGAAGTAACGGAAAGCTTAAAAAGTATTTCCGAAGCCTCACTTGAAAAAGATTCCTTGCAAGCCAAAATATCCACATTGGAAACACAGCATTCACAAAGCAACGCAATAATTGAAGAGCTACAAAGAGCTAAAGAGGATTTGACTCATCGCACAAATGAGTTAAATAAAGTTCTTGAGCAAAGCACGCACTCAACCTCAGAGGTCCTCCTGGCGAAGACTATTGAATGTAGTAATCTCAGCCAGTTACTCAGGGAGAGGGACGAAAAGGTGACACACCTGCAGGAAGAAGTACAAAGCTTATCTTCTAAGGTAGAGCAGCTTCAGCATGACTTGGCAGAAAAAGAACAGGTTGTTTTAGATCATCGCATGCAGATAGAAACCCAACAAAATCAGCAAACACAACTTCAGGAAACTGTTTCTCTGCTGCGAGAACAGGAGAGAGGTCTGAAGTCTGGGTTAATGGAGAAGGATACGATATTAAAAGAGAAACAGGAAGGGTACGACAGTTTGCAGAGTGAAGTCACGCAGCAGAAAGATATTGTTTCTAAGCTACAAGCTGAAGCTGAATCACTGAATGTGGAACACTTAAAGCTTTGCCAGCAGATTGAAGAGAGGAGGAAAAGTTGAAAAAAGTGACGCAGCAGTCTCAAAAACAAAAAGACAAAATCAATGATGCTAACAAATCTGTTAAATCGCTGAGGGAACAAATCTGTGTCCTGGAAGAAAAAGCCAGAAAGCTTGTAGCTGAAGCTGAGAGCAGGCAGATAGAGATAGCTAGCTTAAACAGCAACATCCAGGCGATTACTGACGAAAATCTACAACTCCGTGCTGCGTGTGAAACCACAGAGAAGCAGCTTTCTCAGCAAACACAGCTTCGATCTGAACTTGATGGGCGCCTTAAAGCGACTGTGGAACAGAACTCCAGTTTTAGCGTACAGATTAGCAGCCTAACAGCAAACAATCAGAGACTACAAGAGGAGTTAGAGCAGAACATCAAATCTGTCTCTGAACTAACCACTGAGAGGAAGTCACTCAAAGAACAAAACTCTGGGCTTCAAATTCAAATCTCAGAGAAGCAGAAGACAATTAATGAGGATTTGGAGGAAAAGGAGAGGCTCACTATTGCAGGAGATGAATTAAAAAAGATCCTCCGGGAAAGCGAAGAGTCGACCTCTGCAGGTCTGCTGGAGAAAACGAGTGAATGTGCCAATCTGTCGCAGACTTTAAAGCAGAGAGAAGGACAACTTCAAAGTCTAGAAGAGCAACTCGATCCATTAAGGAAGCAAGTCATTCAGCAGAGTTCACAGTTGGACGCTCAGCAGGACCAACTGCTGCAACTTCAGGATATGATATCAATGCTTCAGGAACAAGGAACTGTCCTCAAGTCAGGGCTGATGGAGAAAGACAAGATGTTGCAGCAGAAAGCAGAGGAGAGTAGTGTTTATCAGAGTGAGGTCTTGCAACAGAAAGCCTTAATATCACAGATGCAGGGTGAGTTAGAGTCACTCAGGCAAGAGTGCTTGGAGGCAAAACAGCAGATAGAGCAACAAGAAAAGACTTTACACAACCAGAAAGACGAGCTGGACAAACGGAACGAGTCGGTCATCTCGCTCAGCGGTCAGCTCGGTGCCATGAATCAGACCGCTGCAGAAGAAGAGGTTGAAATTACAAACCTAAAGAGTGCTGTAGAGAAACTCAGTGCAGAAAACTTTCAGAAAGAGGAGCAGAGGAAAGCAGAGATCATAGACTATAACGATAACATTCAAGCACTGAATGAGCAGAATACAAGATTGAAATCTGAGCTTCAGAGAACGGTGGCAGAGTTGTCCAAAGCACAGGACGAGGTGACACACTTCAAAACAGCAGTCTGTGATGTAGACAACAAATTTAAAACTGTAGACTCGGAAAAAGAGAGGCTTAATTTGGCCATGCAAGAAAAAGATGATTCGATCCAAAAACTCAACAGTAAGATTACAGAGCAGGAGGAGCAGCTGAAACGGAAAGTAGACAACAATGTCAGTTTAGAAGCAAAAGTTTCAGAGCTTGAAGAAACTGTGTTTAGACTCAGAGGCGAAGTTGATGGTCTTTCTTCAGAGTCTTCTCTCCTGAAAACTACTTTGGGGAAAAAAGAACAATCAAGTCTTGAATATCAAAGTAGTTCTTCAGCTGCTGTTGAAAACCTCAACTCAAATTTACAAGCCAAACAGTTGGAGTGTGAGAGCTTGAAAGAAAAGACTTCCCACCTTGAGGAATCGATCACAAAGCTCAACAGCACCCTCCAAGTTCAGATGTCTGAATCAGAAAATCTGAGAAAGGCCTTGGGAGAAAAAGAGGCCGCTCTTCAGGAAATCCAGAGAAGATCCGACGAGGCTTTGCTCTTCAAATCTCAGTTCATGGAAAGCACAGAGTTGGTGTCACAGCAACAGAATCAAATCCAGCGCCTGTCTACCGAGTCTGCAAACCTCAGAGAATCAGCAGAAGAAACACAAAGTGCCTTCAACAACCTACAAGAGAAGTATGCAGCTAACTTAGAGGAGCTGCAGGATGTGAGACAGCAAGTGTCTCAAAGTACCGATGAGGTGTCCAACCTTCGGAGGTTATTGGACGACACCAGTAACAAATATCAGACTGCAAATACGATGGTAGAAGCTCTGAGAAATGATTTATCTGAGACACATCACAAACTCCAGAAAACAGAAGACCTGAACTCCATTCTGTCAAAGGAAAAGGCGGAGGCTTTTGCTTCTCATCAAGCAAGCGTTTCACTGCTGACCGTCGAAATAGAAAGACTCAAATCACAACATCTTCAAGTCGTAGCACAAATGAATGCACTGACAGAGAACGTTGAGCAGAGGGAAATGGCTCTCCATGCAATTAACAGTCAGTACACATCGCAGGCCAAACAAGCATCCCAGCTGGTGTCAGAAATGCAGAAACTAGAACAGCAGAATAAGAGACTAAATGAGGAGATTAGTTTGTCAAAGGACGAGCACCAAAAGGAGGTTAGGAAACATCTAGCAGAGAAGGAGGAGCTGGAGAGGAGACATCATCAAATGTTGGCCTCGCAGGTTCAAATGGAGCAGCAGTCCAGCGGCACAATGGAGAAAATGACGTCCGAGAAGGAGAGCCTTCAAGCAAAGGTTAGTGCCAAAGAGGAGGAAGTTTCTCGATTAAAAGAAAACATTCACAAGGTAGAGCAAATTCTTCAGGATTCTGAGCAAGAGTGGCTCTTAGTTCTGGATAGAGAGAAACAGGATAGGGACATACTTGCAGAACAATTGCAAAGTGTTGAAAATGAAATGAAGTCTAAAGATGGTAAAGTTAACGCTCTGAAAGGAGACCTGGACAGTTTGCAGGCGAAACTAGCAGAGGCTTCATCTGCGATTAGGCAAGGGTCGGATCAACTCAGCGCGAAAGAGCTGGAGGCAGCCGCATCCAGGATCCAACTGGAGAAGGTTTTAGCTTCGGTCAAGGAAAAGGATAATGTCAACAATATTTTACAGCAGGCTCTAAAAGCAGCAGAACATGAGTTACAAAAACTTGTAGTGATCAATGGTACTCACACAGAGTTAGCTAAAGGGTCAGCAGATTTAAGAACAGAAAAAGCCTCTTTACAGGACATGATTACACAATTACAAGAAAGTCACCAATCTGAGGTAGCTGCTCTTAAACAGGAGTTGGATAAAACCGTTGCACATTTACAAAAAACCCAGAACACACTCGATAAAGGAGAGAGGAGTAATGATGAAAAGGGTCAACAGATTTCACTTTTGCAAGAGATGGTAGAGCATCTACAGACACGGCTCAATGCTGAATCAGAGAAAGTGAAAGAAGCCTCTGTCAAACATTTGTCTCAACAAAGTGAATCACAAGCTAAAGATGAGCAGATCAGCTGTATGAGCATTCAGATAAGTCAGCAGAAGGAGCTACTTGCTGGACTCAGTCAGCAGTTGAGGGATAAAGATGCATCCATCACCCAACTCATAGAATCTTCCTCAAATGAGAGTATGAAACTCTGTGAGGAAAAATCATCTCTCACGGCACAATTGGAAAGCCTGGAGCAGGAACACAACACCTCCATGAAAAGGCTAGAAGAAATTTCCCAGCAGTTAAAGGAACAGATGTCAAGCTCTCACAGTGAAATACAGACCATGAGCTCAGAGAAGATCGAGCTGACTAAGAGAAACGACGATCTAAAGAGCGAACTAGCCAAGGTATCTAAGGAGAAAGATGCAATGAAGAAGAAGCTCCAAGCTGCTCTGCTTGTACGAAAGGACCTTTTGAAGAAGATTGAGCAATATGAAAGCCAGAAAGAAGAGAGTGCAAACAATAAAACTGAGGTTTCACTTTTACAGGATAAATTACAGGAAGTAAATAATCAAGTTCAGGAATATTCTAAAATGTATGAAGAAAATCTGTCTGTTCTTGAAAAGAGACTTCTTGAGAAAGAAGGGGAGATTCTTGAACACAAAGTGGAAAGTGATAGACTTGTGGAACAATTGCAGTCAGGAAAACAAGTCTTGCAAGACACAGTCAACGAGAAAGAAGTTTGTTTATCAGAAACCTTGCAAACACTGAATGAGAAAGGCTCTCTTCTGGAGCAGCTGCAGTCCACTGCTGCTGAGAGAGAGGAGGCATACGAGGAAGAGAAGAAGAGCTGGGTGCAAAAAGTAGATGAACTTCAAAGTGAAATAAAGACATATCAAGATGAGTTAAAGGACAGATCGTCCTCCACATCTACTGCTGTGGATTTAGAGAATGAGCTTGCACAGATAAAGCTCGAAAAGGCAAAGCTACAGAAAAAGGCACAGGCTGCCTTGCTGGCACGAAAAGAGACCCTGAAGAAAGCTCAGGAGAGTGAAAGTAAGTTAACTCAAGAGCTAGCCGAACTGAAAGACGACTACAAGACTCTCCTGGAGCAACGATGTCAGCACACCAATGAGTTAAACGTTGTCCAGTTAGACCTTAACGAGAAGGTCAGGGAACTGGAGGAGCCTCCGTAATAACTCTTTGTCTGATCTAGATGAGCTTAAAACCTTAAGACAGCTTGTCGAGGAGAGGGATCAAACTCTACAAGATCTGAAGATGACTCTGGCTGAGAAAGAGAGCCAGTGCCATTCTCTATTGAACCTGCTAGAAAATGTTAAATCCAAATGTGAGAGTATGTCTCTTGAGATGGCAAGAAAAGAAGAGGCCCTAGTGGAAATTGACCAAGATGCAGGTGCTTTGAAATCACAGCTTCTCAAGGTAGAAATTGACTTGGAGAAAGCTCAGGCAGAAGTAAAAGAGAAAACAGAAGACGTAGAGAAATATCAGGTTTCAATTAGAGTTGCTGAGCTGCAGACCCAACAGGAGAAGCAAGCTTTACTGAATGAGAGCAAATCTTTGGAGACCCGTCTAAGCATTGCTGAGTCTGCACTGGAGGAATGCGTGCAGAAAAATGAAGAAAAAAATCAACTTTTGATCGAGGAGAACACGACTCTTTTGGAGAAAAGTAATCAATTGAAAGTGGAACTCGAGACAACGGTTGATTTAGTTTCACAGAAGTCCTTGGAAGTTTCAAATGTCCAAAAGACATTAGCAGAAACCCAGCAGCAGCTCAGTGAAGCGAAAGTACATTTCACTGAGGAGTTTGAACAAGCACAACTTCATTGCAGTGAGAAACAAACACATTTGGATTTGTTGAAGCAAGAAAAAGAAAATGCTTACAGATTAATTGATGAGCTCCGAGAGGAGGTCACCACGCTGAATGAGCAACTAAAGGAGAAAGTAAATGAGCAGCTCCATCAGAACCAGCCTGAAATTAATGACAAAGAAGTTGTCTGCTTGACTTGCAAAAGTGCTCTAAAGGACAGAAATGATGCCTTGCTTGCTTCTCAGGCTCAAGTTTCAGAAAAGGAAGAACTCATCGCTGCACTTGAACTACAATTACAGCAACAAGTTAAAGTAAATGAAACTACCATTGAAAAGATGAGAACAGAGGCTGATGAGTTTCAGAAATCTCGAGACAATGGCGCCAAAATGAATAATCAAGACAACCAAAGCAAAGTTGCTCTCCTAACCAGGAAACTTCAAGCAGCTTTGCTCTCCAGGAAAGAACTTTTGAAGGAAACGGCCAAGCTAAAGGAGGAAGTAGAAAAGCTGTCGGCTAAAGAAGCCGACTACTTTACCCTGGAGGCATCAGTACTGAAGTTAAAACAACAAAATAGGGACCTGGAAAGCTCTGTATCATCCCTGAACAAGGAGAAAGACGAGCTCAGGACTGAATCTAATGGCATCTTAAATGATAATCGCAGTTTATCCGCAGCCTGTGAAAGCTTGAAGCTAACCATAGAGAACATCACACAGCAGAAACAGGCTTTCTCCTGCCAGCTGGAATCTCTTAAAGACTCTCAAACAGAAGAGCTTTCCAAGTGGAAGTCAAAGCACGCCGAGCTGAAACAGGAGTACGAATCTCTCTTACAAGCTTATGAGAATGTGAGCAGTGAAATGGACAAGATGAGACAGCTTTTGGAAGGGGCTAAAAGAGACAAGGCAGGAAGCCCTCAGGAAAATCCACCATCATGAAGCTGAGATGCAGATTCTGGAAAAGCGAGCTAGAGAGATGGAGGAAGAAAATGGAATAATTAAAGAGAAGATGCTCATATTTTCCAAACAGAAACGGCAGAAGATTGAGGAGCTAGAGGATGAGAATCAGAACATGAGAAAAGAGCTGACTGAGATTGAAGAAAACCATAATATTGCGACCCGCGAGATGACTGAAAAAGATCAACAATTGGAAGCAGAGATTTGCAGACTTAAAGAAAAGCTTAATGAATTGGAGGTTGAAAATAACCAATTGTCAGAAAAGCTTGAAGAAACCAGCTGTTCATTGGAAGAGAAGAACTCACGATCAAATGAATACTCAAACAACATGCAGCTAAAACTTGATGAAGCTCTGAGTTTGAATAACTCACTGACAGCTCAGATTGAGTCCCAGAAAACTGAACTCGGTGCTCAGTTGGAAATCAACAATCTGTTACTGAAAGAGAAGCAAAACCTTTCTGAAAGAATTGAGACGATACAGAATGATCAGGAGGCACAACTGGGGAAGAAAGATGATGACATTAAAGCTCTCAAAGACATTATTAACAGACACAGTCGAGAAACCATCAACCTGAATGAGAAGGTGAGGATCTTAGAGGATGATAAGTCACTTCTGCAGGAGGAGCTGGAAAATGTTCAAGAGATTTCAGACAAAGTGAAAAATGAAAACGAGTATTTGGAAACTGTTATCCTCAAAAACACAGAGAGGATTGACGATCTGACCGAGTTGCTCTCTGTGTTGCAAACCCAAAACAAGCAGCTGTCCTCTCAGCTGGCAGCCAGCAAAGACATGAGCAGTCAAGTTCGCCAAGAAAAAGAAGAGGAGCAGCTGAAGTTAGTCCGAGAGTTTGAGGAGAAGCTGAAGACTGTACAGCGAGGCAGTGAAGGCTCCAAAAATGTGAAGAAAGAACTGCAAGAGCTTCTCAGAGAAAAGCATCAGGAGATCAATCAGCTGCAGCATAACTGCATCAAATACCAGGAACTGATTTTAGATCTAGAGAGTGCTCTGAAGACGTCTCGGTCAGCCTGTGAACAGTCTGAGAAAGAACTGAAGAAAAGCTCGGAGAAGATGGCGGTATTAGAGGAGAGAAGCAAGCAAGTTGAAGCTGAGCTCTTCACACACAAGAATCTCCTCCAGGAGGCCACGGAAAAGATAGTGAGTGTCGAGTCTGAAAGAGATCAACTGGCTCTGGACATGTCAATAGAAAGTAAAAAGTACGAGGATCAGCTCACTGAAAAAACACAACAGAATATAGACGAAATGCAATACAATGCCTACTTGGAGAATGAAGTTATGTTACAGCAACAGATTGATGACCTTAAGGAGTTAAAGGAGAGAGAAAGCCAGAAGGTGAATGAACTGAGGCAGCAGCTCGACTCTCAGACTCTGCAAATAAACACATTCAAAAGATCAGCGGACACTAACGAGGCAAAGCTCTCGGCTCTATCTGCCACTCCTCAGGGTGCAGAGGCGTCCAAACAATGGAACGATTTGTACCAAAATACGTTACACGAGAAGGACAACCAGCTCCTGGAACAGGGTTTCGTGATCAAAAGATTCCTGGATGACATGAGAGTTAAAGATAAAGAGGTGAACGAGGTCCGAGTGACCAAGTCCAGACTGGAGAGGACTCTCAATGAGTACTCTATGGCCGCCGCCGCACAGCAGAGACAGCTGTTCGTCATGAGCGCGAGCAACGCTGAACTCACTGAGACTGCAGAGCTCATGGCTGTGCAGGTAAAGGAACTGAGCGCACATGCTGATAGATTAGAGAAAGATAAAAACGTACTGAACCGACAACTGGCTGACAAAGAAGATATCCTTTCTCAAATGCAGCTAAATCTCCAACAATTAGAGAAGTTGAACGCAGACTCAGATGCTCAGCTGCTCCTTTTACAGTCTGAAAATGACAAAATCCAAGCTGACTTCGAGAAGCAGGAGGGAATTTCACTGCAACTGAAAACACTCCTGCAGAGCAAAGACGCTGAGATCTCTTCCTTACTGTCCTGCAAAGACGGGCAGATGTCAGGATATCTAGAACAACTCCAGACTAATTATCGAACCCAGGTCGCTCTGTATGAGGACAGGTTAACCTCTTCACGCTACCAGAGAGAAAAGGCTGACCAAGTGTTGAGAGTTCTTGAATCAAAGGTGAAAAGTCTGCAAATCCAAGTTACAAAGTCTAGCCAGGAGAAAGAGCAGATGGCTGCTAAAATAGACTCCTTTAAGAACTCCATGGTGTCTTTACAGAGTGAACGGGAGCGACTGATGTCAGAATACAGAATACTTGAAGCAAAGAGTCAGTTAGGTTTCATGGGTAGAGAGGGCTCTGCTGACGGGGAAGGTGGCACCACCAAAGGCCTTAAACATGAAATAAGGAAGCTGTTGCACCAAATGGATGATCTCAACTCTGAGAACGCTATGCTTAGGGCACAACTGGTGCGCTACAGAGAGGATTTGAACCAGGTTTTGTTCCTGAAGGACAACCAGCTGAAAGTCCTGCTGAAGAAGCAACAGGATGTGATCAAAGACCTCGAAAGCCAGAAGGCTGCAGCTGAAAAACAGCAAAGAGCGTCTCAGTTGGAACTTCAGAAGGAGGAAGAGGCAAGCAATACTTTGAAAGCAGAGATCTTGAAGTTAAGAGCTCAGGTTTCAGGTCTTGACGCTGATGTAGTTACTCTAAAAAAGGAAAAGGTCTCGACAAATGAAGGCAAAGTGATTAATGACTTGCAGGAAGCAGTGGCAGCCAAAGCAGCTGAATGCCATGACCTCCAGCAGAAAATTCTCTCTCAGAAACTCCTCACTGATGAACTCAAAGAGAAAATGCAGCTGTTGGAAAAAGAAACAGACAAGAGCCTGGGTGAAGCTGAGGACAAATTCAACAGTGAGCTGGACGCCTTCGAGCGCGAGGTGGAGCTGATGAGAAACCAGCGGGAGACGGCCGATGAACGAGTGGCAGAGCTCGCCAAAGATCTCTTGGAAATGGAGCAGCAGCTATCAGAGGCTAAAACACAAAACAAAGACACCAAGGCTCAGAATGAGTCCATGTGCAAAGCCATGGCTGCTCTGCAGGACGACCGAGACCAGCTCATCGAGGACTTCAAGATCCTGAGGAACCGATACGATGAAGAACTGAGAGAGACTCAGGCTGCCTTGAACAAAATGGAGCGGAGTCTGCAGGACGCCACCTCCGACCTGGCCATGTTCGCCAAAGAGAGGGACATCCTAGTTCAGAAGTTAAAAGCTTTGGAGAACAAAGACGCGCACACCGAACTGAGCAAGTTGTTGGATGATCTGTCCAAGGAGTTGTCCGAGAAGGCGAGGGATCTCAAGCAGGTGGTGCAGGAGAACAACACCTTCAGCAGGCAGCTGTCGGCGTTCTCCAAGTCCATGGCCAGCCTGCAGAACGATCGCGAGCGGCTGATGGATGAGTTGGCCGGCGCCAGAAGAGAGGTGGAGTCGCGGCAAGGGTCAAGCCCAGAGAGCGTCAGTGTGGATCGATCCAAAAGAAGTGTCCTGCAGAATGAGAGGGGCGGGCCGGTAAGTCCTCAGCTGTGATCTGAGTTTGGCTGCTGCCTGCTTCCTCTCTGCCGTGTTTCATTTTGTGGAAAGCATGCAGGGTCATTTTGATTTTACACATCATTGCTTTGTTTTGCATGGTCATTTTTGTTGGTATGCAAACTCTCTGGTGTCGTGTAAATCTGTTTGAGGACATTTGTCTTTAAAGGTTTACGACTTTTGTGACTGACACGTTTTATTCTATTGCAGCAGGCAATGCAGAAGATGGAGGAACTGCAGCAAACTGGAAAAATGCAAACGTATGGACAGTCGCCTGAAAAAGAAATCCTCAGCTACCAGGAGGGAACAGAACATCTGAGGTATGAGCAGACCGAAGATAAATTGAGAGAAATTACAGATTAATGTTTCAAGTGTGCCTCAGCTGGGACATGTTTAGCTTTTTATTTTTAAAGTTGTCTTTCCTGTGTGAAGAAATATAAGAGAGCCAACTCAGTGGACCTTTTTAAAGGGACAGCTATAAACTGTATTTACTGTTTATTTATATATTCCCACGTCATTGTTATTGTTTGTAGTCGTTTTATTTATTTATATTTATTTCCATTTGAATGTTTTGTTGTATCGTCTACTTTTTTTACATTTTTATTTATTTATGTTTCTTTTATTTAGTTAAATTTTCAATACAGAATTATAATTGTTTTTTTTCTGTAGATCTGAAACCGAGAGGAAGGACACTCTGCCAGTCAAGGTTAGTTCATATTTAAACCTTTTGCCTTTGTCTGAAAGCTTTATTTGTTTGTGTCTTTGCATTTCTGTTCTTGTTGTCTGCACGTTTAATCTTCCTTAAGAAATACTATTAAGCATTAAACGATTTTACATTTAAGCATTCGTAAATTACAATGATATCTAAAATTGAAAAATCTATTAGCTAATTATAATAGCTCTATTTCTATTATTGGAGAGCTTTCAAACCCACATGCTTTTGTTCAGCCTTTTATCTTATATTTTCCTTCCCCTCCACAGGAGACCATGGTCCTGGCCGGTGGGAGTGGATGGGAGGATGTTGTGCGTCAGCTGCAGGCGGAGAGGGTCCGGCTGCACGGAGACCTGCAGCGCTGCATGTACGAGATCCAGCAGAGAGACGTGTACCTGCAGCAGCTCAACCTCAAGGTAGCAAACACTCTGAAACTAAACATGAATGAACGTGCTGCTGAAACCTCTGGAGTTTATTCATATGGCAACTTTCAACCCGAGGCGCGCTTAATGTCAATGTTGTTTCCGTTTTCTTTTTATTAGCATCCCCATTAGCATTAGCAATGGCCTTTCTTCCTGTGGTCCACTCACAGTCAAACACACATTTTACACACTATGTCCAGTTAAAACTCAACAAACATAAACAAAACAACTCATCTCATGTAATCAAGGATGGAAGTGAAAGAAAACTGATCAACCATCATTAGGCTCAACAGGAAGTTAGGGGGAAACTGCAGAGGAAGAGACCCTGTGCTGTCTGCAGCAACAACAGTATGTTTTAATCAGCATTAGGAATAAATGACATTGTTAAATATTGAAATACCTTTCTTCCCCCTGCCGTTCTGAATAAGTGGCTAAGTCTGTCGCTAGAAAAATGTAATCTGGGAAAAAAAAGCTGTCTATCGCCACTCTAAATGTATAAAATCCCCCCTCCTCAGTTGCAGCAGGCGATGGAGGAGAAAGGTGCGGTCTCGGCTCAGTTGAGAGCCGTTTCCCAAACCCTGAGGGACACCCAGACCCGCTGCCACTGGCTGGAGAACCAGGTCCAGAGCCAGACTCAGGTAAATAATAACTAAATAATCCTAAACTTTAAAATCCATCTTTTCATTTAATCTGTCAGAGCTGCTTTTGTTTTGATCGCTTTTTTGTAAATTCACTTTTTCTTTGTTTAATTTGTGGAAACAACTTCATTTTGTTTTGACTATAATTTAACTAATAACCTGCCCATCGAAAAGGTCTGCTCTTAAAGGCGTCTGTAGTGGCTAATAGAAGAAGACACACCTCTATATACCTGTAATAACGCCCGTCTCCTCACCTCCAGGGGGCAGCCTTTGCTGAGGATGCACCTGGAGCCCCCCAGGAGAGGAGCAACAACTCCATGATGGCTGACACTGCTGAAAACTCTCAGCTCCAAGAGAGGTGACGTTTTACTCCTCAAGATGTCCTCTCACAGATGTGTCTCTGTGATTGGTTGAAGAAAATATTAGAGGCAAAGTCAGAGGACACTAAAACCCCCCCCCCTTTTATTGTTTTTATTCTTTATTTATTTTTGGTTTGTGTATGTAATATTACCATTTGTGATAACTATTGATGTTTTAATATTTTAATTGAATGATTTATTGTGTCTTAATTTCACAGCATGAGTAATCTGTCTTTCCCTTTTGGACTGTTTTACTGTATTTGTTCTCTTGCCTATTTTTCAAACCTGCTGCTGAAGTGCTCATATGTTTTAACCTCTGACTGTTAAAGCCTTGGAGCTGCATCCTGGGTATGAACAGTGCTTCGCAAATAAAGATGTATTATTATTTGACCGTGTTGTTCTGTGTGCAGGCTGCTGGAGCTGGAGCAGAGTCTGAGGGACGAGCGAGCGAGGAGAGAGACGGCGGAGGAGGCTCTGCGAGTCGCTGAGGACACAGCCAAGGGGTCACTCACCTTTCATTGTTTCTGTTTAATACACACACACACACACACACACACACACGTGCAGTATACATGGATATTCAACCATGCATAGTGCAGAGGGTTTTAAAAAGCTTTTGTCTTGCAGTGTTAGCTCCAGTCTGTCCAGAGACAGTCCGAGGGATTTCAACATCGAGATGGAAACTGAGGAGGAGTGGGAAGCTCTGAGTCTGAACCCAAACCAGCCTCTCATAACAAGAAAGGTGACCGGAAATATACATGTTTATTTATTTACCCTTACTACAAATGCCTTGAGAGACAAGTGAGAAGAGGTCTGATTTAACAGTGAGAAAGAAGACATTCAGAGTCCAAAGAACACAACATGACAGGTTCAATACTTGTGAAGCCCTCCTTTATGACTCATGCTTCTCTTGTGTTTCAGGTGAAAGGAGGCATGGTGGCGTGCCGGCGCTGGATCAGGGGGCGGAGCCTCTACTTTTCCCGCCTGCTGACGAGCCGCGCCCGCTCTCGACATCTCTTCCTGTTTTACCTTTTCACCGTCCACCTGCTGCTCCTCCTGTGCCTCACCGGCGCCCTGTAGACCGGCAAATATCTCACAGAACGATCAAAGTAAAGTCTGATGTTAGCGCATTCTGCATTTTTATATCCTCTGTGTTATAAAGCATGGTGACACACTGACAGACGCGCACATACATGAGTGGAGAGGCTCTCTTTACGCTTGTAGATGCCTGGAAATCTCATATTACTTCACTTAGTTGATGACATTACACTCAAGGATCCAGCTGCAAGGAGAGCAAAGGTTACTCTTCATTCTTTGCTGGGTTTTATCTGAAATCCTCCACAAAATGTATTTTATGTTTTTTTTGTCAAACTGAACAGCGAGGTTCCTTTAAATGACCACAGAGCTTTTTCTTTACATATTATAAAGTAATTTAAGCCTTAAAAGAATGATAATCTCCTCTTCTCTTGCAGTTTTTACTGATAATATCTGAAGCTTTATTATTTAGGTGTGCTGCCTTCAGTTTGTTGTTTTAAAATCCAAATTAGAAAGCAGACGAGGAAGTAACCTTTAATTTTGTATACAAGTTAAAGAAGAAAAGACTTGATGTCAAAGCCTAAGAAGGTGCAGAAAGCCATATCCTTGTTAACACTACTATTTAAACGTTTGTTCACACACTCTGCACCAGCTGCTGCTTCCTCCACCGCCTGGGTTCATACCTTGCACATAATCGTGATGCTGAGTTTAAACTATGCACTGACGCTCCAAAAGTGTACATAATAATCCTATTATATAATATCAGAAGCACTACACACCCTGTGTCCTCTTGAACTGCAAACCCAAAGCAGTTTGATGTATGCCCGTTAAGTAAAGACAGACGATGGTTCGATATATGCTAACTCTGTTGGAATCGTACGGTGGCTGAAAGGTGCAAACGCGCTGCAACGGCCCAAAACATTTCCATTAGGAGAAACGCGCTGCAGTTTCAGGAATAAGGCAAATATAGAAACACAAATGTTCCAAAATACACGAGGAAACATCTTCACCTTCTTGAGGAAACATGAGCAGCGTTTCCTTAAAGCGCTGCATAAACCAGACGCTGCAAGAAGCTCAGAACACAACGGAGACCAGGGGACACTAAAAGGTGACGCACCCAGCTGGGACCGGAGCGCTTGGGTAGTTTCAGGATCATAAAGCTGGACAGCTGTCTGTGGGCAGAGTGAGTCTGTCTCATAACTGGAAGTGTTTGTCACAAAGGTTAGCTACGTTAGCTAGGTAGCTCACAGCAGATCTGCAGTGACATCAGAAGAAGTCATGTGATCACATTGTTAAAATAAGACCCAAGTGTGTAAGTTTCCAACAACAGAGACAGTTGGAGAACTTTAATCCTGAACTGTGTGCGTCTCTTTTTAGTGTCCCCTGGTCTCCGTTGTGTTTGAGCTTCTCACAGCGTTTTGTATTTGCAGGTTTTAGTAAACAAACTGCACATGTTACCACAAGTTGGTGAAGACATTCTTTATTGTGTTTTGGCACATTTGTCTTTTTATATTTGCATTGTTTCTGCCTTGTAGTATTTTGTACCTTTCGGCCACCATAGAATGTCCTGCGAAGAGAAAGCAGGGGGTATGAAAGGACATTGTTCTGTGTATTAAAGGTTTATTGTATTTATGTGTAGAGTATTCTGTACATGGGCTGTATTTATGTATATATGCATTTCTATCCTCTCTGCCTGATGACTGTACATTTGTTCTTGATTGTTTATAGTGTGTGATTATAAGAAAGCAGGTCAATTAACAAGCCAGTCTTTGAAAGGATCAATACACCAGATTAAGAAGCTCCTTGGCTTGTTAATTGATCCAGTTTTGTAAAGTAAGCGGTTGCTGGTGAGTTTGGTACGCTGTCCTCTACTGATCTGTACATAAAGGTGTGATTGATGGACGTAAAACACAATGAGCTGAATCTATTTATGGAAAACTACTGAGAAATGTTCAGAGGGCATATTTTGTGTACTGCCTGTATTTTTAAGAGCTTGTGATGTGCTCGGCCTTTTGGTGACATTAACTCGGTGCAATACTGTGTCGGATCAGCCTTTACCATCTGGAAAATATTTAATAAAGAGCGATGAACTTTTGTTTCTTTTCTCCTGAATGTGTTTTATTTATTGTGATGCTTAACATCACTGACCAGGCTTATTCCCAATTAAACAAACAGCCAATAAAGTATTGCTCTTGGTGTTTGGTGCACAAACGAACATTTCATGTATGATGAAACATACGGGAAAGTATAAAGTGCTATAATATAAAATGTAAAGAACATGCTTGGAAATAACTATTACAGTCTTTGGTGCCGACTGATTAAATCTGAATACGGTTTATTTCAAAGTAGGCTTTCAGGTGCAAAGTCTTAAGATAAGACAAGAATTACTTTATTAATCCAAACTGGGAAATAATGAAATTACCAAAATATAAAGCAGGGTATTCTATACATAATAGTGCAATGAGTGGAACATGAAATCAAATATAAATGTACAGTGGTGAGAGAAGAGAAGAAATCAAAGAATGGGAAAAATGTGAATGGGTAATAATCCAAAGTATTGATTCACATTTTGACCAAATGATGGCTCTAGAAGTCTCTCACTGCCTCAGCAAAACCATACCATTATGTTTGGACCACATCAGCGCGGTTCATGGGCTCATCATTCCAATGGTTGTTGTGAAATTGCACTCAAAACTACACGTTTACTTCATGTTGACAATAAAAACTTCGTCCAGCAGTGGCTCAGTCAGTAGGGGCTTGGACGGGAATCGTAGGGTCGCCGGTTCAAGTCCCCGAACAGACTTGAAATATGGAAAGTGGACTGCTACTTGGAGAGGTCCCAGTTCACCTCCTAGGCCCTGCTGTGGTGCCCTTGAGCAAGGCACCGCACGATAGCTGCCCACTGCTCCTAGTACTAGGATGGGTTAAATGCAGAGAAACAATTTCACTGTGTGTGCTCTGCTGTGTGCATTCAGAGGGTTTCATCCTCCGATTCTAATCAATTCCAGCTGATCTGAAAGGTCATCAGGAAACATCCTGACAGCCATGAACGTAGGTAACACAAGTCATTTCAAACCATGCATCAGCTGTGGAGACATTTCAGGCTCAGTTAAAAGCCAAGCTTGCTCGTTTAAACTCTATATATCCCACAAGAGAAGTCAGTACATTTTGCAAGATGGAAGTCACTATAGTGGGAAAAGCGGAGAAGAGCGAACCCTCAGATAACCGTAGAGACATTTTATGAGTCTGAAATTGTGGTTTTTCTGGTCTGGTTTGGCCTGAACTGCATTAAATCCATCACCAAAAATGTGTGTAATATGCACATGAAGTCACTAGATGGCACAGCCTGCTTATTTAACACCTGAAGCACAAACCAGACCCACACCATTGTAAGTATTTTCCCAGATACTCATGAATGGGAGAGCAGGGTTTCATACTGACTCTCCTCCTTATATAAGCTGTGGTTAATGGGTTTGCCCCATTCTCCTTGTTATGGAAGAGTTATTTTAGCTGCAGCTTCCATAGTTGATATCCTGTCTTCACGTCCAGCTTTCAGTCTCATAAATATTAATGATGAAATTCCCCTTTTACGCCTTAATGCTCCAGTTTCATATTTATTGAAGAGCGTCTTCGATCTTTAGCTGCTATTATTGTCTCCGTAAAAGCTCTGTGTTCATTAATCAAAAGGGGATTTCATCTCTTTGCCTTCACTTAGATTTTTCATTAATGACCAATCACGCTTTCCTCTCTCCTCGTCAATTTTCACCTTTTCTTTCCTGTGAAATGTGAAACAGTGCCAGATGATATTCTCTTCTTGTTTCTGACAGGGATGATTCACCCATTTCTACATTTACACGCCTGAACTGCACATTTTTACTCTTGGATCTCCTGTGTATGAATCCATGCTCTGGTTCTGATAGAACTGGAAAGGAATCGTCTTGTTTCACTCCTGCATCCTTCAGCTGCTCTCCCTCTCTGGGTTGCTGGTGACCCACTTGCCTCCAGCTCCAGAGTAAGAGATCCGGAGGAGTTGGAGAGAAAGAGGGCGGGGAGGAGGAGAGGTGAAAGCATGTGGGAGTCTGCTATGATTAATGTGCTTTCAGAGATGGATGTAGAGATGGAGAGCAGTGAGCAGGGCAGCTGTGATGTGAGCTGCTGGGAGGCAGGCTCCGGTAAAGGTGCGCTCAACAAATAAATGACCCCATCTTAATGCATCGGTGTGAAAACATTGGATTTTGATAGTATTGGACAATTTACTGACACAATAACTAGGTGCATGGTTGAGTTTCCACTGAATATAAAAACCCCTAGTGAACAAAATGCATTGCTTTCTCTTCATGTCTCTTTTGCTTCTCTTACATTTGCTTTATACGGTGGCTAAACCGCGCAAATGCAAAACGCAGCAAAAAAACCTGCTTCAAATGTTGTATTCTTGCACGGTTACAAAAACCTGAACGGGAAAGGAGGTCATTTACACTTTGGAACAGCTGTAACACTCAGCTTTCCAAAAGTGGTAGGAACTCACCCAAAAAACCTGAATGTGTTAACCCTTTTTATTGTGAAAGTAAGTTGTCCAAAAGAAGGGTTTGTTATCGTTGAACTCAAAACTGTTTGGACGTTTTTTAGGAAAAGTCAGTTTTGTTCAGACTGGTTTTACTGTGCCATACACAGATACTGGTTTCATTAGCTATATGCTTGTGTGTGTGTGTGTGTGTGTGTGTGTGTGTGTGTGTGTGTGTGTGTGTGTGTGTGTGTGTGTGTGTGTGTGTGTGTGTGAACTGATTTAGAACATTGGTTTTCGTCCCTTAATGAGTCGTATGCACTACAAATAGAAGACTCTCCTTTAATCTGTAATGTTGTATACAATGAACAGAACGTTTGCCACACGATGAATCAATGCACAAACAAACAAACAAACAAACATCAGCAACTTTCAGAATAAATCAGCAAATGAAATTCCCCTTCTTCACGGTTAGGAACACCATGTTGTAGATACTCTGATGCATGCATGTATTTTTTTAGAGATGTGGATTATTTGGCATTGAACGCCTCAATGAACTCATTATTTCAGACAATTTCACTGAATATCAACTCGGTCAGGTGGCCATGTGAAAATACGACACAAACTTACCTTTTGCTTTGCACTCTGCCTAAACGCGTGCCATATCCTGGAACAAATGAGAAATTGAAATGGGGGCAATGATGATCCTGCAGAGACGGGGGACCTTCTCCCGCTGCTGGTCAGTGAGTCGATTGGGTTTTATCTTTCCAGGAAAGCAGGCTGGACTGTGTTCAGCTGAATCTGCAGGGGAGAGATCATCAGTCGTCCCACTTTGATCCTCCGGAGGATCGAAGGCAGCAGCGGTGACCTCCTCCTCTTCACAACAATCCTCTTCCTGTGAATCTCAGCTCACTGTTACATGTGCTCCATCGCCTCGGAGGAAATGAAACCTGCAAATGCTGCAGCAGCTCAGGATGGATTTCACTTTTATGTTAACATTTGAAATATGGTGTCCCTCAAGGATCAATCTGAGGTTGTGTGATATTTATCTCTTTAAGTGTCATCTTTCTCAAATGTCATGCTGGAAGGATTACATTTTCAGTTCTTGGTGTTTATTGCTTTGTTTGTATTTTAAAAATCCATTTGTTCACGTCCTTTAAGTTGCAATTATGCACAAGTTAAGGGTCAAGAAGAGATGACTTTGCTTATTCCATATTAACTTCCCTGTGTCAGTTCATGCAGCAAACATATTTGTTGAATCCAAGATAAAAAACCATCTTATTTCGCATATTTATTTCATACTCATCTGATGACTCTGCGGCTCATTTGAATTCAAACGTTGTTGTCTCTGAGGGGAAACACATGCAGTGATGCAATCAAAGTAATCAACCACACATCAACACAATCTGCTAATGAAGGAGTGTGACCTGCATAGCAAGAAAGCAACACTTTTATTTCTTTCAAATCCTGACAATTTAGTGTCGGAGGTTTCGGAACTGATTGAATGAAGTGTTGCGAAGTATTTATTACTTGAGAATAAAGGAGGACATTCACTCTGTACAGTAAATGAGATCATGGTGATTCGCCTACAGTAAAAACACTGAAGTACTTTCAAGGCATGAAAGAACAGCGAGTGTGTGTGTGTGTGTGTGTGTGTGTGTGTGTGTGTGTGTGTGTGTGTGTGTGTGTGTGTGTGTGTGTGTGTGTGTGTGTGTGTTTGTTTGGACTCTGCAGGACTTTACTGCATCACTGCTCTCACTTGCCTCATATTCTCGTTTTAGCCCAACATTTTTTTTCAGTTTGCCCTATTTAATGTCCCACTTTGCAATTAGGTCTGCTGCTGGTGTGTACGGAGAGCAACGTGGATATCCTCCTGCACTGCAGACTGCTGGGTATGTGTGTGTGTGTGCTTCTCAACTTTCACATTGCCTTTTTGTCGCCTTTGGAATTGAGTTGTCTTGGAATCGTGCCCTGAGGGACGCCTCCACCTTCATCTTGTCTGAAGGGGGGCCCAGCCTTCCCCTGACTCTTCTTCCACTTCCTGTAAAATCGAGATATGAAGCAGATTAATAAACGCCAAATATCACCACCATGTTCACTTTAAACCGTAATGCGTATCATGAAGGCTAATCCAAATAAGCGATGTATGAAATTCAGGCGCGTAAATAATCAAATGGGCTCCATAAATATGAATGCATGTCGTGCTCTGTGTGTTGAACACAGTTGGATCTTGTCCCACTACCTTTTCATATTCTAACTCCTTCCTAAAAATTCTGACTTAAAAAAAAATATTATTTCTAAATTATCAACATTTTCTAAAAACTTTGACTTTTTAAAAACAAAATCTGACTTTTTTTCCCCAAAAAACTCTGAATTTTTTCACAGTTTTTTGTCAAAGAACGTCCCAGTATCTTCTCATTATTCTAACTCCTTCTTCATGCGGCCCTAATCATTCTCTTTTAAGGGTTAGGTTAAAATTCACACTTTTGGTCTGGGTTTCTTCTGCGTGGTGATTCAACACAACTCCTTTTGACTCAAACATGGAAACATTTTGATTTTATTGTAAAACGTTGATCTAATGAACCCTTCCCTCCATCGCTTATTCTCTTGCTCGTTTAATGGCCCACTTCAGATCTAGTACTAAATGCATTTACTCCCCCCATACTCCCAACATGGTTCATTTGTTGCCATAGAAACAAGGTATTTTCTGGCGACCAGCTCGAGACCCCCCCCCCCCCCCTCCTTCAACCGTACGTAATCCTGCATGTCCAGATGACTTCCCCACCCCCCCTCCATCCTCTCTGAGCACAACAGGACAAAAGTGAGGGGTGAAAATGTGCTGACAGAAGCAATAAGAGATTTTTTGGGGGGGGAAACTGGTTTCGAAGGCATGATGTGAGAGTGCTGACTGCTTTAAATCACAGCAGCTGGAGGAACTGGACTCCAACGTTTCTGATGCAAACTGTAATAAATAGAGAAACCCTTCTGCTTAATGAGCAAACAACGCACTGCTAACGAGCTTTCTGTACGTTTTATTGCTAATTGTTTTGCTTTTATTGCCCGACCGGTTCTGAATGGTTAAAGACAGCTGAATGTTGCAAACAAAGGCAACACAAAGCAAGCTTATTTCAACATAAAGCATTTCAAAGTGCTTTACAAGAAACATTAAAGGCCCTGATCTGTTCACCTTCAGGTTCATGTTTGCATTTTGTGTGATTATGAGTATCTACGTATCCCTTGTGCTTCTATTGGCTAGCGCTGCGACACACTGAACGTGATAGGCTATGGAATAAAGAGCTTTTTGAACAATAAGGCATGGAGACATGTCACAGTACAGAATACTGATATGAAATCTGCAGAATAGGGTCCCTTTAATGCCATGACAAATGGCCGGGAAGAATTTTGGTTTTCCTTCTTAAGCATCAAACTGAAGGACTTCCAAGGCCTTCAAAATTACAGTGCACTTTATCGAGTCACATAATGATGCAACTGCAGACACACAGTGCAGAAAGAAGCTAAAGAAATACCAAAATAACTTCCATTTCTGTTCAATATATATGTAGTGAGGCACTGTTAATGACCCATCAACTCTACAAACTTTCAAAGACCCGTGGGAATCATGTTTTAAATAACTCTTCTGTTTAAATTATGTAAAGGCTTTAATTCATGCAGAATCAAGAGCGTGATCACTTCCTGAGGTTTCTTCCATTTTCTCCTTTCAGCGATTTTTGGGGAGAATCTCTCTCTTGAGGACAGACGGTGTAAAGCTTATGATTTGTGATTTTGGGCTATAAATAAAATGCACATTTGTGATTTAGTATGCCGTTGTTAAATGGACCACTGAAGCAGAGTAAGATCCTGTTGTTTAATGAAGTAGAGCAAATGTTAGTGGAAGCTGACCTCCTGTAATAAAGGAGCATTACTGACACTCCTGTGAGTCTCCTGACCGACCAGCAGATGTGTCAGCCTCTCCTCTCCCCAGAGAAAAGACAGAAGATGATGTACGAGGGGGGTCGTTACCCACAATGCACCGTTAACTCCATGCTTCATTTCTTGGGGACAAACATGATTGGATCTAGCCCTTAAGTGAATAATCCCCCCCAATAAAATAATCATTGGTATATCAAGTACTGCCTCCACGGTGAACAGAAAGCCAATTATTGATGATAGCGTCTGTCACACAGATTTGGAGCCAAAAAGGATCACTTTTGTTGGTGTAATTGTCAGTAACCCAATACCAAAACCTTGATGCATATCTAACACTCACTTAGACTCCTGCACGATGAAATTCAAATGGATAGTATTTTATTAATTGAAATCATATGATACACATATTTAGAGCAAAATTCAAACATTGATTCTCTGGAGAATTGGTGAAAATGTTATTATTAGCTTTAAAGTTTGATCTACTTTATCTATCAAGTAAGCTAATCATTCTATAAGCTAACTTCATTCTCTTTGAGGCAATTCAGCATTATTATTTTCTATGAATATTTCAATATTTATATTATTATTATTATTTATTTATAACTGTTTTTATTTCTTTATCTTTTCACTGCACACATTTATTTATTAATGTTAACAAAATAATTGTATTCTTTATTTAATCTACTCATGTTATATATTTAATATTTAGATATATTTTACTTTCACTGCACATTTTGTTGAATGCATATCTTTATTATAATTGTATAACTTATTATCATTTTTACTTTGAGTTTTTACACAAATATTTTTAATTCATTAAATTGTATCTTTCATTGCAATTTTTTAAAATGTTGTAAACATAAATAGTAGCATTAAAAGTAATTTTATATGAACTTTTACTGTAATTTTTACTTTAACTTTTTTAATATTTATTTATATTCTAATTTTTTATTATTATTGAGCGACAGCCACAAAACCCAAAGTCCCCCTGAGATAAATCGAGAAATGTTATCTGGTTTGTTGATGTACTGAGCTTTAAATCCTCCATGTTCTCCTTAGTCTCTCCTCAGAAACGTGCAGATGAAAGAGTGAAGTGGGGTTGAAGCAGGAGGAGACGCAGGCTGTGACAGCAGGAATAACACATCACCGCTGCACGTTTTCCTCGTCCTGCATTCCTCATCTTACTTGTTTATTTACAGAGCTGTGAAGTCGCCCAGAAATAAAGAGAAACCTTCTTATCTGCGGTTCAAAGAGGAAGCAGGGTGGAGATCCTGCTCCTAATTGCTGTGTTTCCCCCTCAGATTAACTCAGCCTCGCTTATTTACCACCCTGCAGGAACTTCTCCGTAATAAAGAGGAAGATGTGTTCAACAGCAACAAAGAAAATCAGTCGTTTCCCCGCTCAGCTGTAGGAATAATGAGCCGTGAACACATTTAAAACACAATGCAGGCTGAGAGCTCTTCAAAAGGAAGATTTCATTTCACTGTTTGTCTTCTGGTTCTTCTTTTCTGCACCCTACTAGCAATATGTGTTTCATTCATGTGAGAAAGGCGGAGGGTGAATGCAGTGCCGCTGCTAGCCATTTTGGTGCCCTAAGCATAATTCCTTCATGATGCCCTCCCCCCCCCCCCCCCCCCCCCCCCCCCCCCCCCCCCCCCAATAAAAAAACATTATGAGTTGTGATGAGTGAGTGGGGAGGGGAGGGGGGAGGGGAGAGGGGGGCACCATCGGTACCTTTGAGTAGTATGCCTAAAAAGTGCCTCATATTTCTATAGTCTACTGAAATAATTTCGGCCTTATAATTATTATGACGATTTTTCATTAGGCTATTTTTGGTGGTGCCCCCTCGACACTTGGTGCCCTACGCACAGCGCGTAATGCGCGTTATGGGAGCGGCGGCACTGGGTGAATGCTTTATTCATGACTTGGCTTCATTTATTTGATTTGTTTGTTGTATTCTTTTGTGACTCTGTTGTGCTTTTTGGTTGTTTCAGAATCCAAATACCTCATTTATCCCTTATCTCAAAGTATTTCCATTTGATGCTAATTTGTACTTCTACTCCTCTACATTTATTTAACACCTTTAGTTGCTAGGCAGATTAGGATGAATGATGGTAAATATAATCACCCTTAAATCTGACTGTAGTTCACCTGGAGTAAATCCAGCAGCTACCCTGCAGTATACAAAGCCATTCAAACTAGCTGCACCTTTACCAGCTCTGAGAACACTTTAATGATCAATCATTATAAAACATATCAGAGATATTATTCTGAAATGGACCAATCAGACAATGACTACTTTTACTGTCGCTACTTTAAGTACATTTAGAGGAGAGTACTTTCTACTTTCACTGGAGGAACATTTAGAATACTTTTACTGTGACAGAGTATTCCTACACTCTGGTACTTCTACTTTACTCAAGTACAAGACCTGAGTACTTCTACTTTACTCAAGTACAAGATCTGAGTACTTCTACTTTTACTCAAGAACAAGACCTGAGTACTTCTACTTTACTCAAGTACAAGATCTGAGTACTTCTCCTTTTACTCAAGTACAAGACCTGAGTACTTCTACTTTACTCAAGTACAAGATCTGAGTACTTCTCCTTTTACTCAAGTACAAGACCTGAGTACTTCTACTTTACTCAAGTACAAGATCTGAGTACTTCTACTTTTACTCAAGAACAAGACCTGAGTACTTCTACTTTACTCAAGTACAAGATCTGAGTACTTCTACTTTACTCAAGTACAACACCTGAGTACTTCTACTTTACTCAAGAACAAGATCTGAGTACTTCTACTTTACTCAAGTACAACACCTGAGTACTTCTACTTTACTCAAGAACAAGATCTGAGTACTTCTACTTTACTCAAGTACAAGACCTGAGTACTTCTACTTTACTCAAGTACAAGATCTGATTACTTCTACTTTACTCAAGTAGAAGATCTGAGTACTTCTACTTTTACTCAAGTACAAGATCTGAGTACTTCTACTTTTACTCAAGTACAAGATCTGAGTACTTCTACTTTACTCAAGTACAAGATCTGAGTACTTCTACTTTACTCAAGTACAAGATCTGAGTACTTCTACTTTTACTCAAGTACAAGATCTGAGTACTTCTACTTTACTCAAGTACAAGACCTGAGTACTTCTACTTTACTCAAGTACAAGATCTGAGTACTTCTACTTTACTCAAGTACAAGATCTGAGTACTTCTACTTTTACTCAAGTACAAGATCTGAGTACTTCTACTTTACTCAAGTACAAGATCTGAGTACTTCTACTTTACTCAAGTACAAGATCTGAGTACTTCTACTTTACTCAAGTACAAGATCTGAGTACTTCTACTTTTACTCAAGTACAAGATCTGAGTACTTCTACTTTACTCAAGTACAAGACCTGAGTATTTCTACTTTACTCAAGTACAAGATCTGAGTACTTCTACTTTACTCAAGTACAAGACCTGAGTATTTCTACTTTACTCAAGTACAATATCTGAGTACTTCTACTTTACTCAAGAACAAGATCTGAGTACTTCTACTTTACTCAAGAACAAGATCTGAGTACTTCTACTTTACTCAAGCACAAGATCTGAGTACTTCTACTTTACTCAAGTACAAGATCTGAGTACTTCTACTTTACTCAAGTACAAGATCTGAGTACTTCTACTTTACTCAAGTACAAGATCTGAGTACTTCTACTTTTACTCAAGTACAAGATCTGAGTACTTCTACTTTACTCAAGTACAAGACCTGAGTACTTCTACTTTACTCAAGTACAAGATCTGAGTACTTCTACTTTTACTCAAGTACAAGACCTGAGTACTTCTACTTTACTCAAGTACAAGATCTGAGTACTTCTACTTTACTCAAGTACAAGACCTGAGTACTTCTACTTTACTCAAGTACAAGATCTGAGTACTTCTACTTTACTCAAGAACAAGATCTGAGTACTTCTACTTTTACTCAAGTACAAGATCTGAGTACTTCTACTTTTACTCAAGTACAAGATCTGAGTACTTCTACTTTTACTCAAGTACAAGATCTGAGTACTTCTACTTTTACTCAAGTACAAGATCTGAGTACTTTTACTTTTACTCAAGAACAAGATCTGAGTACTTCTACTTTTACTCAAGAACAAGATCTGAGTACTTCTACTTTTACTCAAGTACAAGATCTGAGTACTTCTACTTTTACTCAAGTACAAGATCTGAGTACTTCTACTTTTACTCAAGTACAAGATCTGAGTACTTTTACTTTTACTCAAGTACAAGATCTGAGTACTTCTACCTTACTCAAGTACAGGATCTGAGTACTTCTACTTTTAGTCTAATACAAGATCTGAGTACTTCTGCCTCCTCAAGTCATGTGAACACAATATTTGGAGTGAAGTTCTCCTCAGAAAGTGACATGATAGGTGAATTTAAACTCTGAAGAGCGTGTTTGTAGAACCCTAAGTGAAATAAAACCCTGTAGCTGCGGTTTTTCTTCCAAACGGGACAGAAATAACCTCAGATTATAATCAGTCCTGGCAGCAGCTTCTTCTGGGATTAGAGTGAAGGATCCTGAATTATTAAACACGTACACACATTATAATATAATCCCCCTCGACATACTTCACATTTTATTTAGACACCTAATATTCATTTCATGAGTTGAGAAAGTGAAACGAAGCATTTTAAATCAGCTGTTTACTAATAAAGTCCTCTCAAACCTTCAGTTTCTTTCTGCTCTGAAGGGTGAAAGCAGTTCCCAGAGTCGACAGACAGTGAATGAATTAGTCCAGCAGTGGCTCAGTCAGTAGGAGCTTAGACTGGGAATCATAGGGTCGCCGGTTCAAGTCCCCGAACAGACTTGAAATATGGAAAGTGGACTGCTACTTGGAGAGGTCCCAGTTCACCTCCTAGGCCCTGCTGTGGTGCCCTAGAGCAAGGCACCGGACACTTCCAGTCCCCCCTCCCCATTGCTCCCCGGGCACTGCACAATAGCTGCCCACTGCTCCTAGTACTAGGATGGGTTAAATGCAGAGGACCAATTTCACTGTGTGTGCTCTGCTGTGTGCATGTATGTGTGACAATAAAGAGGGTTTCATTCTTCTATAAATTATAAAATAAAGACCTGCTTTTGAACTTTTGTTTAATTTCTGAATGATTGGGAGGGTAACATTACTGAAAACCCTCCTTAACCTTATTAACAACAGTGGTGGAAAGTGTGATAGTACATTTACTCAAATATTTGGAGCTTTTATGCTACTTTACACTTGTACTTCACTTTATTTCAGAGGCTGTAGTACTTTTTAGTCCTCTACATTAATTTAACCCCCACATATGAACACATGATATGCTGATATGGTGTATATACAGTACTGTAGGCCTACTAATCTACAGACTACACACTTGGACAAACTACAGTAGCAATGTACTCTAAAAGCAGGATCAAATAAAAACCACAATAATTAAATACGGGGAAAAAAATCCTTTCTGCAAAACAAATACTTTTACTGTTGATAGTTGGAATACATTTACCTGATGTGTGCAGAATGAGTACTTTTACATTTTTGTATTTTAAGTATATTTTGATGCAAATACTTTCCCACGTATTTAGCATTCAGTACTTTTACAGTTAGTGGAGTATTTGTACTTTTACTCAAGTACAGGATCTGAGTACTTTTTCCAACACTGATTAACAATAAGATACATTTTTCAGGAGAATCTTTGTCAAATATAGATCGCTTACAAACCCAGTGTGACTCTGAAAACACATCAGCTGTGCGTAATGATCGCCAGACGCACGCAGCTGTACTTCCACACCCCGCGTGCCACAGAGGAGTGATAGTGATATTTATAGAAACAGGTACATTGCAGGTGATTTTTAAACATCGTAAACCCCTGTCTGTTAAAGGGAATTTGCCCGGTTCAGGTTCGCTGGTGTTAAATTAAGTGCACACTCCGCCCATTCGGCACGCACCAATGAGGCTTTGGAGCGCTCCCATTAGCGCACCTGCGACCTGCAGACCGGAAACTGACTGGTGAATTCAGCTTGGATAAAAACTTTCAGGATTCAGCCGAACCTCATGTCAGGAGCTACATTAGGACTCAATCCAAATGCTGACTGAATATCTTATTGTGAGACATGCAGGAGCAGAGAGGCAGAAAGGTGTTTGATTTGACTCACCAGGAGAGAAATCACACGGCTTCCTCTGCATGTTCAGGCACGTGGATGCAAAAGAGGAATAGGTGACATTTCTGAAAATGGAGAGCCGGGTCAGATATAAACCACATGTGACTTTCCTGCAGGAACAACCAGGACTGCAGACTGAGGAGGTATGTGCATGTTGGTGTGAACAGATCTGTGTGTGAATGTGTAATCTGTAAACATTGATGCAAAAACAAATTGTCAACTCAAAATCTTACTACCATTTCCTTCATAATATTAAATATGATTGAATGTTTTAAATAAGCAGAGGCAAGTTACATCCATTGATGATTTTATAATATATTAATGTGACATACAGTAGATAACATTGAGGTTTCTATTGGTATATTTCAAGCATACACTGACAGGGACCTATAGCACGGGGATTGCTGATCTGTTCTCCATAACGAAGCATCTGAATCTGAGCTGAACAATAGCAATGTTTTTAAATATTAAAATGAATCCTCAAACTTTTGAATCTGTCACATTTAAGTAGTTCCTGACTGCAACATAAAGCATTTTAAATGAGGCATGAAAGTGTTTCCCACCGCTTTGATTTAGATTGTGCAGCCCTTAGGCTTTCTTTAAGATCAACTACAACTGTGTCGACTATATTGACGCTCTCTTCCTACGATCCCATTAATTCTACTTTCAGTTTCCAGCATATCTCTGGCCATGTCTCAAGAATGAATCATGTTAATGTCAAAAGTGTCTGATAGAATACAAATGACGAGTTGATGAGTAGCATATGAGGCATACCACTGCAACTTTGACTATGTATTTGTTTTGAAAGGTTAGGTATTCCTTGTCCAGTAGTGCAGGTTTTGTGCATGTCAATGGTCTGCAGTGTGTAAAAAGGTGTTGCAGCACAGGCAGTATGAGGAAAATAAAGAGCTTTTTGAACATTAAAGCATGGAGACATGTCCCAGGAGAGACACTACACACTAACATGAACCTGAAAGTGAGGGGAATATGTCCTCTTTAAATCCTTTCGTCCTCCCCTCTGCAAAAAGGAGTCTTGTCTCTGGTCCAGTTTTAGGAATATTTCTAACTTTTCCTCCAGATCTTAATACAGTTTTGTCAAGGGATTAAGGTTTTGGTGAGAAACGTTTCTCCGAGAGGCCTTTTTGAATGTGTCCATAAAGTCAGGATTCAGTATTCAGAGTGAACATGTTGACGGGTTTGGTGCAGCCGTGGTGGAGCAGGGCTTTGTGTTTGTTTGTTTCAGAGGAACATCTAAGACTCGGGGAAACATTGTGTGGGTGCACCAAATCTCACTTCCTGTCAGGGGAATGGTTTTCAGCGTGTTGGCGTCAGAAGCTAGTGGTTTTATGTGGGAATTTGTCATGCAAAGATGGCAGAAACTGGTTTCAGCCTCATCAATGAGGATTTACCGCTCTTATCTTTTTAAAATTTCATATTAAAGGAATATGTTGAGCGTTTGAGCTGAAGAAACAAGACCTTTAGAGACACCATCTTCGATTTTGAGAAACTGGATACATATTTTTCAGGATACATGCTTTGTGTTTTGACCTGGATGGTGGACAAGTGGACATGTGTTTTGGGGAATTTGTCCCTAAGTTAGTCCCGAGGTGTGAAAAGCAACATGTCTCACCTGAGGTTTATGGGCTGGATGTGTGTAATTGTTGATCTGCTCTCCGAGGAGCTGAACCAGAAATAAAAATGGGTGTGTTCTAGCTCTAAAGTTCACATTGCTGCCCCTCGGGGTACATCGGCCCCGGCTGTTGATCTGGACGTCTGCCACCGACGCCGCCATCAACATCCATCCCATGGCATATTGTACTGTTGCCACGGTAACGGCAGTTTATTTGCAGGGGGGCACTGTGGTCTCCAAAATATCTGGGACGAAAAATCAAGAGAGAAGAGGAAGGGAAGGTTAGAGAGAAGAGGACAGTCAGATGCACAATCTGCAGGAAGTGTTTCTGTTTTACAAATATGAAATATGACTACAGATTCAATTACAATATTTTACACATCAGTCAAAAACTAAGGCTGTCCTTCTATTATATTTATATGGATCATAGCTTAAATAATTTACAATAAACAACGAAAAAATCAACTTTAAGACAAAAAGAAAACAGGACAATTATTACAATCAGTCCTTCAGAGGAATTCAGACAGAAATACTAACAGTCATAAACACAAATAACACCCCACATTATTCTGTATTAATAGAGCTGCTGCAACGATGATACTCATACTCATTACAAGGATGGTGATTATAATTTAATGTAAAAATAAGATATAATTAATACATGCATCAAGAAATGAAAATAAAGTGTGTTTTCAGCGATATAATAAATATATAAATACTGATTCAAAGTCCCAGGCTCGTCCAACAGGGCAACATATTTACACATAATGAGACATAATGGTACAAGAAAAAGAGGAACAGAGTAAATGATAAATGAAATGAGAGAATAACTACTAAAATATGGTGATATTATAAATACAATTTGAAAGTGAACAAAAAACAACCCATCTGGTAAAGGTACAGAAAGAAGACAAACCATAAAGATAACCCCAAAATATTACACAATAACTACGGAGCAGATTTTGGGCAATGAACATTTTAAACATCTCTCCTTTAACAGAGCAAAAATGGACCTGAGGTGTGTAATGCAGAGTATAAAATGAAATACAGCTCAGGGAAATGCAAACTAGATATGTGAATAACAAAGAGTGTGTGCCTGAGCTGGAGTCCCGGTATGGGGGAGACTTCTGGGGTGTCAGAAATGTCAGAGACCTGCAGCACAGGAACATCTACCTGTCTCTCTGCAGGCTGGTGTCCTCATATTAAACACCCTCCCTCTTCCTCCTCCTCCCCTTCCTCCTCCCCTCCTCGTTCCTCGGTGCTCGCTGGGTGTCTGTCGCCTCAGATTGAGTTTCAGCGCGGCAGCAGTCGGGTTTCTCTCCGGGAGATCAGGTGTTTAAACCTCCCTCCCTCGGTGTCTCCTCACTGCGCTTTCTCCCCCCTCACCCCCCCCTCACCCTTCCATCCACGGACGGACACTTTGAGAGGAAGTTTCCCCCCGCACAGTGCGCGGTGCGCCCGGAGACATGAGGCGGCGTTAGGGACACTTTACACCGGGGAGAGGAGCAGCACGGAGGGAATACAGCAGAGAGAGCACCGGAGCCAGGACCGCGGCCAAGGTGAGCGCTGGTACTTTTAAATACTGCAGTGTAGCGTGTACTAATACTGCATGCACTTCATAGAGACACTTTAAAGTGACTGACTGTTTGCAGAGAGGCTCCTCTGTGTTGTCCTGCAGCTTTGAAGCGCTCTGCATCATGTTCCATACAGACAACTTAATTAAACAGCACTTATAATTACGTTATTTATTAACAGGGTTTGGCATTAAATAAGTATATTCATTCAAGTATTCTTCTTAAGTACATTGTTCACACTTTCCCTTTCCTGAGACTCCTTGACTTTATTCTGAACGTTTTTATTTCGAAGATTAAAATAAAAAACACAGATAAAGTCATCAAATCATTGATTATGTGTAATAAATAACTACCTTATAAAGGATGTGCTAACAAAAAAAACCAAAAACTACTTTTACCAGCTGCATGCACTTCTTTTTCCTGCAGCTTTGAAGCATTCTGCATGGATAGCACAACTTAAAATGCAACTATATTCAACAAGGCTTGTTTAGTAAAACGTAATTATTATTATTATATTAGTTATTACCCGGGGTAGACGGTAACTGAGCACATTTACATTTTGAACTGTAAGCTAGCAGACATAAACCAAACAATAGAAGCTCACCTTCACCAGCTGCATGCTCTTCTTAGTGACACTTGAAGGTGAGATGTGCAGAGAGGATCCTGTGTGGTTGTCCTGCAGCTTTGAAGCATCGTGGTGGATCATAACAAGATCATTTGCAATGAAACTATAGTTAGGAACAGTTCATGTTACAGCTAATTAATGGTAGATATTTACTTTTCTTTGTCAGTGGTGGATAGTAATTAAGTACCTTTACTCGAAATCTGTCCTCAAGTTCCTTTTTTAGGTGTTTTTGCTTCAGTATTTCCATTTCCTGCTTCCTTACACTCATTAACTGGTAGATGGACTGCATTTTAATGACATTTTCTAGCCGTTACAACCCCTCCAAAGCTTTTCACATCTACAAGTGATCTTTATTGACAGCTTTAGTTTCATTGAATATTCAGATTCAAATACAAAGTATAACGAACAACACTTTTACCAGCTGCAACATAAAAGTGAATACTGCTATATTTTATTCTGGAATCTGCATTGGATGAGCAGAATTGGTACCTTGTTTGTTTGATGTGAGCACTCTTACCTCAGGAAGATTGTGACTGATGCTGTTGTATTACTTCATTAAAATGATAGTATTTTTAGCACCACTGGTTATGAACCAACAGTAAGAACAGGTTTGTGTTGCCAGGTGCTAAGAAATCTCTCCGACTCTTCAGTGAAGTCATTAACATGAAGCCATTAATAAAGCCATTAGTAACGACTAACGAGTCTCTGATATGGAGTGAAATTAAAGCTGAATAAAGCTCTTTTATAGTAGGTGCTCACAGGTGTAACAATGCTGCGTCCCTCCTGCGGTCAAAATCTGAATAAGTGAATTATTGGATAAAGATCAATAAGACGGTTCATATCTCTTTTCATTTTCATAACAGAAGGTTACAAGAAACATGCTGTTCTTGTTCTTGAATGATTCAGGCTAATCTTAATTTCCCCAGTATGGACTCTGGTGTAAATCTTGATAACTCGTCAATAAAGGTTTTTTTAAAATAATTAAGTAATGTTGTAAATGGCTAAGGGTTAGTTAAGTTGTTTATAAAGCACATTTCAGACACAGGCTATTCAAAGTGCTCTACATAAGCACAAATGAAACAGGATTCAAGAGAAATCAGAAGAGAATATGAAAAGTACTTTTGGAAATACAGTATATTCTAGTGATTGATCACAACCTCCCACTCAGCACGTTTCCATCATTTTCTGTCGATAATTTGGGCTTAACTATCAGTTGAATAATCAATGTGAGTGTTTGACTGATTAATTGATATTGAGTATTGTTAATTGCAGCCCAGTTCTGCAGCACTTTACAGCAGTGAGGTGATCGCTGGGTTCATTGATGAGCTGTAGTGACACAGACTGCTGGAGGAGGATAAACACCAGCAGGGGGGTTTTTCACAATCTGGCAACCCATTAATGCATATCTATCTCCTGAAGGACTCACAGCTTTCCGCTGCCTTTTCAAATTGAGATTTTATAACGTAACATAAAAATGATTCATCTTAATGGACAGTTAGCATCTGGTTAGCTCGGTTGCTAAAGGGTCGATGAGTTCAGTCACTGCAAAAGACAAACGTGAGCTATGGACTCTTTTCTTTAATACAAATCATATCTGTTTTGTCTTGTTGCATCTCAAAAGTCAGCAGGCTGTTGGTTAATGGTGCAGAAAGGCGTACCCATGAAACGATCTTTAGGGTCAAATGTCTTTATAGCAGATTAAGTTCTACTGAATATCTTATAGCTGGTCTGTGAAGCACTTTATGGGTCCATAACCATTATTATATTCAGATCTCTCTCCTAAAGGACTCACAGCACTGTTTTCTGCTACCTTTTTTAAAATGATCTCCTTTATAATATAAGATGAAATCAGTTCCTGTTTACTGACAGTTAGCAGATTAGCTAGCTGCAGTAATGGGGAAATTAGTTTGTCAACACCATAGACTAATACGGACGTCACAAATCACTCATTTGTAGATCAGTACCTCAACTACAGGTTAAATAAAAGCTCATTTATCTCTGAGGTCGGCTTGCTGTTCCTTTAAAGCACATGCATTGTTCTCCATGGTATGGACTTTCATTGGATAATAACTTTCCATATATAGATGTTCACACCTCAAATGACTTAAAATATTGCTATCTGTTACTTTTAAAATGTCTCCTACGATAAAAATGATTCCTCTTTGCCTGATCATGTTGTCCTTTACTTTATTTAAACAGAAGAATACTTTAAATACACATATTGAGAGTGATGGAAGTCAGCTGCGAAACAGACTACAGTTTATTGGATGGATATGTATGTTTTTTACACCCATTGACCCTCGATACAGTCATTGATTTTTGCCTGTATGTTTACATTTAGTTTTCAAGCTCTTTTCTGTTAATGAAGCAGATTGTTTGGTCTATTTTTTAGGAACCAATATTTGGTTCCACAATCTTGTTGTTGTAGTAAATACTCAGTATTCATAGACCTTCTGTAGCTTGCGAGCTAACAGCTAAGAGCTAACGCTATCAGTCTAACAAAACCTCTAAAAAGCTTTCCACACTTCTCTTTACTTTCCCTGCTTTGTTGCCAGGATTGTTCATTTGACCATATTCATCTTTCTGAAGTAATACGCTTACTAGAGCCAACAAAACATCTGAAAGCAAAAGTGTTATAATGGCTATGAACAGCTAGAATAAAGCTGTCAGTAATAAACAGGAGAGAGACGCTATACAAGTTTTATGGGGATAACGAGGCAGGTTTTAAGACCTTTTCAATCAACTTGAAAACAATAAAAAAGAGAACTTGAGCAACAAATGCAATCCCTGCTTACCGGATGAAGCATGGAGCATAGCGTTTGTAAGCGAGCTTGTTAGCTTGATGGCTAACGTGGCAATGAGTTCACACAGTTAATTCCAAAAACGTTTATTTTACCGTAGACTTATGTCTCCTAGCTTTCTATAATCAAACCCCTTTCTGTGGAGTAGCACAGCAGAAGAGTGTAAATAAGAGAGGGTGAAGGAGTAGTTGGAGCTTCTCTTGCTTGCTGTAGGTCAATGCTGCAGAATAGTGAGTCAAAATCCTCCAAGTTCAACTTGCATACAAAAAGTTTTCCCTGATTGTTATCCCCAGGCAAGGTTAGGATCTTGTTTCCTGTATCTTTAGACCCGTTGTTCCATCTGTGTGTTTTCTATTGCACCTTCCAAACCTTATGATGCCTCATATTTCTCTTTACTCATTCATAAACATGTCTTCTGTGACTTTATCTTAAATTGTGTTAATCTAAAGAACAACTCACCTGGCCCCAGGGCCGGACTGGACAAAAAGTCAGACCGGGAATTAAACACCCAGCCAGGCCACTACCAGTTTGTTTGGGGGCATTTTGCTGGTTGAATCGCCAATATTTACAGCATTGCTGCCCATAGTAGCTCTATAATTTAAATCTCCCTGACATCAATAGCATGTCCTCCTGTTGGCCTGTACCTGCCAGCTGCTCTGTGCTGCTGGTTCTACTACCCAAACAGAAACATATGGACAGAGGTGACTATCAAAAAAAGTGCTATTGTATTTGGTAAACCTCTCCACGTGTACATGTTTTAAGTGGGGGTGGACCTCAAATCCTGTAGGGGGGTCCGAGGGCATGCTCCCCGGGGAAGACTTTTTTATAAATGTTGGAGTAAAATGCATCAATCTGGTGCACTTTGCAAATGACAGAGATTAGATGTATGGAAACACCCGTATGAAACAGAACTGTATGCATTTCAATCATCATAGAATATGACCAGTAACATGTCTTGGAAACACGTGTTTACATAATTATCAAACCGTTAGAGAGCCACTGAAATAACTTAGACTAAAGTGAACTATCCAAACACTCAGAGTCCTTTACCGCACAGAGCTGAGGTTACCAGAGCCTCTCAGTCTGACAGGAGAGGACTCTCCTCCACCTTGTTGTAGAAACAGCTCCTTATGTCCGTTAGCGCAGCTAGCACCAGATGCTAACAACAACCATCCCCGGTACCAGTGCGAGCAGTCTCTCTCTCACTCACTCACTCACTCACGCCTCAAATACACACCCTGCCGAGCTTCAAAGACACACAGAGACCCATCGAGGGCTTTAATTTATGATTGGTGTGACAGTGGCCATGTCGGCAGGCCACATCATGTAGACAGCCGGTCACCCCGTGTGAGGCAGACCCATATTTGCGCAGCGTTGCGTTCACAATGCATAAAGTCAGCAGGCCACTTAACAGGCCAGGCCACTGGGAAACCTCCCGATGGCCAGTCCGGGCCTACCTGGTCCTAAAAACAGGACTCACGGATCAGCTGTGTGTTTTAAATGACTCATGCTTCGTATATTCTGTTGAGTATGATGGTGACATAAACTGATTTCAGCCACAATAAGAGCACAGCCTCTTTTCCATTACAGGTCTTGCCTTGTTGGGTCATATAGTTTGTGTCGGACTCTAAAAATGATTTATTCTACATGTCCAGTTCACACAATAACCTATTTTCTGGAGCGTTGGAGCATACTGGAACTCATTTCTCTTTGCTTTATATCACTGTTTCATCAGGTGTTAGGTTGTCTCAAGTGTTGAGGTTTGTCACTTTAGCTTTTTAAAGTGATAATAAGGCCTGGATGAACTCCCTTGGGCTGCAGCCATTTTTGTCAGATTGTTAGATAGAATATCGGCCAAGATGATACTGCATATTATAGGTTTCCTGGAGGCAGAGTCGAGGTCTTCAAACTGAGTATTTTCTCATTTGAGAGGCTGGAATCAGCAATGTTTTATTGATAAATGACTTTAAACGATTCAATAAGCATCAAGCTTTTTCTTCTTTTTCAACCAATTAACAATTCGACCAATAACTTCCCCCCGAAAAACTCATCTGCACACAGAATAGAGAACTGTAAGCAGTCTTAAAATGGCAAAAACAATCCAATTTGAGGCACAAAACAGAAAGTATTTGGGATTTTCTATTGTTGAATAAGTTAAACTAATACATTATTTCCATGCTTCCACTTAATATTCCACCAATTGACAAATCGACCAATGAATTCCCCCAATAATGCATGGAGCTCTTTGAGAATTACAGGGGGAAGAAATGCCTTTGCACGCCAAAAAGACTTGCAGATATTTATTTGAAAAGACAGATGAGATAACTTTGAGCTTCCCTGATGTTTGAGGACATTCTCGACAATTTCCCAAACTTCAAACCTTGCATAAAGCCAGAATGAATACCAACGTTGCTCTAAAATCATACAGTAATACTAAAAACCTCCGGATTCAGGTGGGGAGGCGTTCTCTTCCAGGAATACCCTCGACCCTGTGACTGCGATGTGATGAAACGTATGATTTCAGCCTCTCTGCTCGTCAAATTCACTGCCGACTCGTTTGGCTTCATGTCAGGTGTAAGCGCACAGGTGGGCGGACGGTCTCGTTTACCTCGAGATGTTTAATTAATGCGAGACAGTTTCACAGCTGCACCTGCTGCCTCCGGCTCTGTACAGGGAGTGCATTTACACCTGTCATTTTTGTATTTGCTTTTAAAGAGAGCCAATAAGGCAGCTTGACTTCGCGTTACACGGTGTGGGATTGGTGGATTGGTGTGTCCGTCAAGGAAAAGGTCTTCAACTTTAATGCTAATCATTGACAAATCCCAGATTTTAAATTAAATACATATCCCAAAGTTCTGCCTGGCATTAAGCATACAGAAAATAATAATAAACAAACACACTTTCAAGAGGATCAAAATGGCCAGATCTTCAGTTGATTTAGGAACCATAAGGCTTCTCCGACCCCGTTTACACCAGACATGAGCATCTCCGAGATTGTATCACACGCGGTCAGCGCTACTCGCATTTCTTCACACATCTTTTCTGACAAAGAAGTAACAGGAACATCTGTCACCAAAGCCACGACTCTCACTTTGTTCCTCCTTTTTCTAATCTCCAGTCGGGTCTCTCAAATCAAGTTAGCTGGTGAAGCGTGGGTTATGAGTTTCCTCTATACTTATGGAAGTAATAAAATAATAATACACAGACTCTAAACAAACACCCATAGATATAAGCTCATAGAGATTTATGGAGAGTGTCAAACATCTTGGTTTTCTTTGAGGTTTTCTTCTAATTTCTTCTGGAGTTTTGTTTTCTCCTGCTGGTTAAAGGCAGTGGATCAGGCAGATGTAAAATACTGTATGTGTTTATCAGCATATAGAGTAGTGGTCAGTGGGGTGTCCTTCCTCTGGTGGTCTCAATGCATGTATCACAGCAGAGAGAAACACAGGTTGGATATTAAGGATGCAGAAGTCCTCTTTAGTGGCCATACCCGTCCAAATATGAGCGCCATCACGAGCAACATGCCAAAATATGATTTGGCCGAATCCAACTTACAGTACAACTTTCTGCATTATAGAAAACATTTAGAAGGTAGAAAAGGTAGAAAGTGATGAAATTGAAGAGATTAGCCTTGTGTTTTTCTCATTGCTTACTGATCTGGTCAAAGTGTGTTTATTTACTCGGATGCATGTGTCGTTTTGGACATAAATCTTGTTAAGATCATATTTCATCACAATTGTTTTTGTTGACAAAGTTAACATTGCCCCCCTAAAGTGTTTAGCAGCTAATGGCTCATGTTACAGTCTCGATAATGCTTTCAAAACATGCATATTTGGCCTAAACCAACAATAGATGTTGTCCTTCAGAGTGAAGGATAGTAGGTCCAGGAGGTTAGCTGATTTTAAAGTGAAGTAAAGCTGGTAAGATAATACTACTTCTCGTCATGTGGCGTCATTCTGGGAAATGAACCACAGAGAAGTCCACCCACACTTGATCATAAGAAAGATAAAAGTTAGATTAACAGAACATGGAAAAAAAGGAAAACCTCTTACGTTCCAAACTAACCCTCCCGTCTCCAGGGAGCGCGGCCCTTTTCCTGCTGCTCATTTATCTCCACTCTGACAGGAAGTGTGTGTGTGTGTGTGTGTCAGCTTTGAATTCTGTCATCAGCAAAGACCAAAGTCAAAGTTGAGGACATCTGAGTCCAATCAGCCCTGAGGGTCCCAAACAGAAAGGGGAGGGTGGAGACCTCTGACAGAGATTTATTCAGTAGTTATCCTGAAACATAATCAATAATGCGCCTCAATGATTCCTGCTGCCCACTTTTATTTATTGTCAAACTGCAAACTTAAAGGGGACATAATCTGCTCATTTCCAGTTTATTCATATCAGTATGTAGTGTCTCTCCTGGGACATGTCTCCATGCTTTAAGGTTCAAAAAGCTCTTTATTTCTCTCATACTGGCTGTGCTGCAGCACCTCTTTTCACCCTCTGTCTGAAACCAGAGTCCAGTCTGCTCTGATTGGTTAGCTGGCCGTCTCTGTTGTGGTTGGTCAGCCGCTGAGAGATGTCCCGCCCCCTTAGCCTATCACGTACAATTTGTTGGAGTGCTTATTATACTAATTTAGCCTTTGCAAACCATTTACATGCACACAAACCTACAGAACACACTACAGGAAAGGTGCATCGTAGGCCCCCTTTAAAGAATGACGTGTGTTTGTTGGTTTCAGTTCAGATTTTCTTGGACTTTTCGCCTGTTGTTCTGCTTCCATGCTGTGTCCTCCCTTGTGTTTCACCTCTCGCCCACGCTGTTTGTCTGAGGCGTCTCCTGCTGTGTCTCCGACCTGCTGGGCACAAACAGCTGATCTTTAGTCTCAGCAGGGAGTCCCCAGCATGCAACCCCCCCTTCTCACACTGTGATTATGTGACGTGGTGCAGGGCAGCGGAGGATAGGTGGATGCTGGCTTTTGGAATTAAGCTTTTTACCGTTTTATTCTTTAATCCAAAAAAACAGGTGGCCTTTCCCCGCTGTGCTTTATGTTCTCAGAAATACAGTGTGCAGTGAGCAGATACAGGGGGCTGGGTTTCTCTCTGGGTTGGTTAGTTTTTGGACATTTAAGATTAGGTTTGGTACGGTTTTTCTCCAGTTTAGTATTATCTAAATTTTCCCACATTCATAGGGTGATGCATTATAGAAACGTACTCTTTATACAAAACACACACAAAAAAAACAACCATAGAAATGAATATGTAACTTCAAAAAGAACGATAACACTGAATAAAGGTATGCTGGAAATTGGGCTGTGCGATACTGAAAATAAATGACTGATATTTCCATTTGTTTTCATGTAAAATAAATATTGCAATATAAAACATTTTCTCCAGAGGACAACAATGCTCCTGTTTTTGGTCAACTTTAAGTTCCAGTTGAGTTGGATTTACATGATTAAAGTCAGTCTTTTATTTACATTTTAAATATTAGTTTGACATTATGCATCAAATCATTTCTTAAGCAAAGTTTAGAAGATTGTATGCAAACACCCTCCATGTCTGAAATGTCCTTTAAACCAGTTAAAATATTTCCACACAACAGACTCTACTCTTCCAAAGTCAAACCTTAACCAAATCCAAACATGCTCACTGCATAACCCGCAGACATCCATAGTTTTGCTTTGATGTTTTTGTGTAAAGCCAAAGTGTTCATAGTGATGAACATTCTCCCTTCACTCTGCAGGGCATTTTAGCTTCTTGAGGTAGTTTTGGTTTAAGATATTTAAATGCAAGAACTGAATTGCTAAAAAGTTGCATATCTATAGTAAAAGAGGAACGCAAAACTAAAATGATGAAGTTATTAAAACCTTTCACCACTAAAAGTCCAGTCGCTCCTTGTCGTTGAACAAAACAATCCCCACTTTATACAGTTTTCAGTTTCCCCAGTGAAGCATTGGCAGGTTAGTGTGATGCAAAGCTTAAAGACGTACACTTCAATATTAATTTACCTTTTTCATTTTTGATTGAAGTTATGCAACCAGGGAGACGTGCAGAGCTGTGACGGTGCAGTGTGGTGCTTTTAACCTTTTGCTACCCGTGGTAAATGTTTCTTTAAGTTATTGATGTGAATCACTGCATTTACTTTGGGACCTTTGGGACGTCGGGCGTCATGCTTCTTGTTAGTTTCGAGTGCTAGATGCAATGGGTTGTGGGTCATATCTGCTTTTCTGTGTGTGTGTGTGTGTGTGTGTGTGTTTGAGTAAAATCACTATTTTATTTACTGATAAATCCGACGAATGAAGGAGGTGCTACTGTTTTGCTCGGAGGGTGCAAGGAGTTCAAATACTAGTTCAACATGTAGGGAAATATGCTTCTTTAGTGTGATGGAGAGAGTTGGATGATAAGATTGATTCACATTCAGTGTTTGTTTCATCCAAAGTGTACCATTATTTTGTGTTTTGCACATAGCAGTGAAAAGTATTGCAGTGTGATAGAAGGGGAATTTACAGCAATAAATATGCCCCAATTCTTTTCGGTCAAACTTTGGTTGAGAGAAATGTAATAATTTAATCATTTACACACACACACACACACACACACACACACACACACACACACACACACACACACACACACACACACACACACACACACACACACACTATTGAGGAATAATTCTTGCTCCACTAGCAAGGACCACACCATGACGTTTAAAGATTCACAGGAGATATGTTATGTGAGAGGAGGAGTTAAAAAGGGTGAGGCTGGTCTGAAGGACAAACTGAAGTCTAGACAGAGACCCAAAGTGGGGGTTCAGTGTCAGGTGTCCTTCTACTTGATCTGAATACAAGAACCCAGACGGTACCTAAGAGAGTGGACGGAGGGATGAATGGATGTAGGGGATATATGAAGGGTCGAGGGGATGTAGGGGTTTAGTGAGGAAGGGATGAATGGTGAATTTGAACCTCTCCAAGTAGCAGGCCACACTACATCATTAGGTCTGTTCGGGGACTTGAACCGGCGACCCTACGGCTCCCAGTCCAAGTCCCTTCTGAGCCACTGCAGGACAGCAGAGATTATTGGATGAGGGGATGTAGGAAGGGATGAAAGGTGGAAGGGATGTAGGAAGGGATTAAGGGTTAGTAGTTGGTAGGGAGGGACAAAGGGATATGGGAAGGCGAAATGAATAATTGAATGGATGTATGGAATAGGGGATGCATAGTGAGAGGATGTAAGGAAGGAGGGATTATTGGATAAAGGGATGAAAGGGATATAAGGAGGGAGGGATGAATGGAAGTAGGGAAGTAAGAAAGGGATGAAAAGTTGAAGGGATGGGAAGGAGGGATGAAGGGAAGGCAGGAGGATGATAGATGAAGGGATGTAAGGAAGGAAGGAGGGATGAAGGGATGTAGGAGGGATGAAGGGTCAAAGGAATGTAAGTAAGGAGCTTGTTTTAATGAAGCAGATATTTTAATCTTCACCAATCACAAAGCTTTATGCATCGTCACAGGACACCGAGGTCACAAAATCGTAGTTGGATTATTCCAAACACCGGGAAGCCCATTAGTGGACCCCCTCCTGAGGAAATAGTTGTGCATTGACTCTGTGACTGTGATGTGTTGATTGTTTTTAAAGATGCAGAGACGAGATTTGTGGGCAAACTTCCTTTTTGTTCAGGCACTTGAAAAGTTGCTTCCCCATTAATACCCTCGGTGTTATCACTCTTCTGTAATATAAATGGTTTTATAATGTTTTCAGTGCCGGAGTTTTGTCAGATCTGAAGCGTTGTCATTACTATCTCTGCATGGGCTGACGGTTTTTAAGTGTCTCAGACCAGGGGGTGTGGGGTTTGATTTATGTGGATGTATTATACACATTCAGAGTTGCATTATGGGAAATGTAGTAATCCAAACGTCACTGGAATGCATCTTACAGTCCTCATGATTTTGATGTAAAATGCTGCTTCGATTGCGTTACCTGTTATATAATATTCACTAAAAAACAATAAAATTGGGAGTTTTCTTAATTATTGTGCTTCAGGTGTCCATATATTTAGAGTTTTCTTATAAAAAGGGTAAAATCTGCCTAATTTCATTAAGCAAACCATTTATTTGTGGGGGGAAAACACGTGTTAGACCAATCAGTAAAACGTCCTCACACAGCAGGATGTAAACATACAGTAAATAACCAGTGGCGTGATTTCACATGTACAAAAGATAACCCCCCTGCTACCCACTCTGTTCTCACTGCAGGGAGAGGAGTGGGGAGGGGATTGTTGTGGGTGGTGGATGTGATTAATGCCTTTGTTTAGCATGTTGCATAATCATCAATAAGAATTGCATGTAACACACACACACACACACACACTTTTATTCATTATAGATAAGATAGAAAATAACCAGATTCCACATTTCCATTGTTCACGTGTTAAAGCATGAATATGTTTATTAGTAACTTTGCTAGGTGGTGGTATGTCTCATTGTCAGATATAGAGTGGTGCAGGGGTGACTTGTTTCTTCAGTGGGCCCTGGCTCCCTCCACAAAAAAATCAATGGGATTTTTCCATTGATTTTGGAAAATTGCAGAAAATAATCTGTTTTTGATACTTCCACATTTTGTTCTGCAAGATAATCTGCACATATTATTTCTGAAGTAAAAAGCTGACATTAGTCTGTAAAGGAACTACACCACTGCTAAGCTAAAGGCGGCTAATGTTGGGCGTGATGTCGTTTACAGAGCTTATTCCAACCAAAATGACGTCAAAAAACATATGAGGGAACAGGAAGTGCTAAAATACTGACTCATTTCCAGGGTTTAGGACTCATGCCTGCACCACCATTAAGCATCTTTCATCATAGCAGTATATTTAAGGCTCCAGTGATTCAATTTACTGCAGACGTCTCTGTTTCCTCCCCCTCCTCTCTTCTCTCCTCCCCACTCAGGGAGCTTCGCTGGATCCTCCTCCTTCAGAGAGCTTTACTCCTCTGGAAGTTATGGCTGAAATGGTATGTAGGCTCAGACAAACGCTTCAAAACAATATCTAGTGGGGGATGAATAACAAGCAGGGAGACTGTTGATGCTGCTTTGGTTTTCAGGTATCACCTCAACTTTAGGATCAGAAAGAATATGAAGACTGTTTTTATGAAGAGGACATGTTATATATGATGGATTTACGTTGAATATTACAGGTCAGGGATCAGTAGGATTACCTTTTGTTGTTTGTAGAAAGAAATGGCGGGATGTCTGTTTCTGGAAAGTAATACCTAAGAAAAGGAGACTAATAGAGAACTAAGGTTTCAAGGTTTTAGTTGTCATATGCACAACATATACAACGTATTTGTACATACACTGTACAGTCATTTAAATACTGTTGAATGAGGAGGTATGGACAGATGCCGTACTAAGACCGAATAGATGAGCTCCCATTCTCTCAAGGTGTATATATGCAACGTACCCTCATTCATTAGCTCACATGATTTCTTAAAAGGAGTTATTTTGTTGTTTTCTTTGCATTTTTCTTTGAATTGCCAGAAAAACAAGCCCCTGATGAACTTGTAAAACTAATTGCCAGCGTTGGGAAAAGATTCAATCGTGTCATAATGAGTTCAACGTTGCGTGGAAGTCTGATATTTCCCCATGGAAAATATATCACACTTAAAAGTTTGTACCTATGAGAACATTTAAGAAAATGACTAGATATTTCGAGCCTTTGGAGTCAGTCCTGTCCCTGGGTAAACACTCATTATTTAAATATCATGTAGAGACAAGCTGAATGAATTATCAATCAAATGATCCAGGCATACTTTCAATACAAAATAGTCACTTTAAATGCAGATGGAAGGATTTATAGATATTTGTTTGTTAAAATACTTATTCTAGCAGAAAATGTAAAGTCCTTTTGTGTGTTTCTAAATATGTGTAATTTCCAAAAATAGACAACCTTCATGTAGGGTAAGGACAGTTTAAAAGCAGCTAGACAAAGACAAAACGACAAGGGTATTCTAAAAGGAACCTGGATAAAGGACTGGTAAAGCTCTTTAACTTTCCACTTAATAAAGTACGTGTTGTTTTTAATGTAATTTCATGACTTTTTTCATAGTTTGTCCTGCAAAATGAACCCGACTCATGTAGAGTACGGAGAGTTTAAAAGCTTAGAAGAAAGAGAAAAGACCACAAAATGAAACTAAATTAAGGACTCAAACACACATCTGTTCTTACGGGATTTTCACACGAGGCCTGATGTTACGTTGATATTACATAAAAACATGGCAAAGAAGCAAAGAGCTTTTTAAAGATAGTCCTTCCTCCCCCCGTTTCAGGCCCTTCAGACGGCCGTAGGAAGAAAGCTTCAAAGTGTGCACACACAAAGCCTTGACTTGCACTCAGAAACTCTCCAACACTAAAGGTATAATGAGTAATTCATGATTTACAGTGGGGCAAAAAAGTATTTAGTCAGCCACCAATTGTGCAAGTTCTCCCATTTAAAAAGATGAGAGAGGCCTGTAATTTTCATCATAGGTATACCTCAACTATGAGAGACAGAATGAGGGAAACAATCCAGGAAATCACATTGTAGGATTTTTAATGAATTTATTTTCAAATGATTGTGGAAAATAAGTATTTGGTCAATAACAAAAGTTCATCTCAATACTTTGTTATATACCCTTTGTTGGCAATGACAGAGGTCAAACGTTTTCTGTAAGTCTTCACAAGGTTTTCACACACTGTTGCTGCTATTTTGGCCCATTCCTCCATGCAGATCTCCTCTAAAGCAGTGATGTTTTGGGGCTGTCGCTGGGCAACACAGACTTTCAACTCCCTCCAAAGATTTTCTATGGGGTTGAGATCTGGAGACTGGCTAGGCCACTCCAGGACCTTGAAATGCTTCTTACGAAGCCACTCCTTCGTTGCCCTGGCGGTGTGTTTGGGATCATGGTCATGCTGAAAGACCCAGCCACGCTTCATCTTCAGTGCCCTTGCTGATGGAAGGAGGTTTTCACTCAAAATCTCACGATACATGGCCCCATTCATTCTTTCCTTTACACGGATCAGTCGTCCTGGTCCCTTTGCAGAAAAACAGCCCCAAAGCATGATGTTTCCACCCCCATGCTTCACAGTAGGTATGGTGTTCTTTGGATGCAACTCTGCATTCTTTCTCCTCCAAACACGACGAGTTGAGTTTTTACCAAAAAGTTCTATTTTGGTTTCATCTGACCATATGACATTCTCCCAATCCTCTTCTGGATCATCCAAATGCCCTCTAGCAAACTTCAGACGGGCCTGGACATGTACTGGCTTAAGCAGGGGGACACGTCTGGAACTGCAGGATTTAAGTCCCTGGCGGCGTAGTGTGTTACTGATGGTAGCCTCTGTTACTTTGGTCCCAGCTCTCTGCAGGTCATTCACTAGGTCCCCCCGTGTGGTTCTGGGATTTTTGCTCACCGTTCTTGTGATCATTTTGACCCCACGGGGTGAGATCTTGCGTGGAGCCCCAGATCGAGGGAGATTAGCAGTGGTCTTGTATGTCTTCCATTTTCTAATAATTGCTCCCAGTTGATTTCTTCACACCAAGCTGCTTACCTATTGCAGATTCAGTTTTCCCAGCCTGGTGCAGGTCTACAATTTTGTCTCTGGTCTCCTTTGACAGCTCTTTGGTCTTGGCCATAGTGGAGTTTGGAGTATGACTGTTTGAGGTTGTGGACAGGTGTCTTTTATACTGATAACGAGTTCAAAAAGGTGCCATTAATACAGGTAACGAGTGGAGGACAGAGGAGCCTCTTAAAGAAGAAGTTACAGGTCTGTGAGAGCCAGAAATCTTACTTGTTTATAGGTGACCAAATACTTATTTTACCGAGGAATTTATAATTAATTCATTAAAAATCCTACAATGTGATTTCCCATTCTGTCTCTCATAGTTGAAGTGTACCTATGATAAACATATGCCTCTCTCTGCCATGAAAGGCTTAGAGCAGCGGATTACGGCTGTTCGTGGAGTTTCTGAATGGGAAAAGTTAGCTATTTTTGTCCTTTTGTGTTATTTATTGAGCCATAAAGAGAATCCCTCGTGTAATAAAGGAGATTTCACCGAGCCTTTAGTTTACAGCAGCAGGTTTTCACGGTGTTATTAACACATTATCCTACCTTGTGATTGTCCCTGCAGCTCTGAGTGTGTTTTCTCTCACTGTTCACCTCGCAGTCTTTAAAACCCGTGTCATTTATCTCATGCAGTTGCATTGATTGTCCCCCCGTCGCTCCGGCTGCCGGTGATTGGACACTTTTTTCCTCTGTCTCGTCTCCCCGCTGTTCTCAGCTGCAGCTCTTTTTCAACATTTTCCTCTGAGCTGCTGCCAATTTCATCCTCAATTTGTGTGCCTTTTTGGTTTTATGGCATGTTTTTTTTTTAGCTAAAAACGCTGCCATGGGATGTGCGATAACACAGCTTTGTTATTGACGAATGAAGATGAGGTTTTATTTTTGAATTCGACTCATTTAGACCAGAACCCAACTGGCATGAGCATGCAAAAGAAAACAATGACTGCTTAGAGATAAGGAGTAGAACACAGAAATCAGAATCAGTTTTCTTCATCTTCCTCCGCAGAAGTTGGGTTTTCTGACTACGAAAGAGGATTAGATCAATATATCATTTTTTGGGGGTAATATCTAGAAATTAACTCAGAGAAAAGTCAATATTCTGAGGAGAAAAGATAGAACTGTGATGTTAGTCAGAAACACTTTTGGCCAGACCTTCAAAATATTTCACATGTGGCCCGTTAACGTAGAAGTATGCAATGCAGGAACATCTCAAATAAATGTTAACAATCTTAAAATGACCTAACTTATTAAGAATAAAGCCAAAAATGTACAAGTAAACAAATATTTATCAACACTTTCTGTGCAAATATAATAACTTTAAGTAACTTTAGCTTTAAAATAAGTTAAATCAGGTAAAAAGAAACAAATATTTCCCTTTAAAATTAGAGCACTTAGTAAAGAAGATACTCCAATAAAGAACAAGTACCTCATCATTGTACTTCAGTATACTTTTTACATTCCCCAAACAACATTTTGATTATTACATATAGTTTATTTTTGTCTCGGTATGCGTGTCTCTATATACAGTACTTCCCTTCATGTCCTTAAATTATTCACTCGGACATTAATCGACATTCCTGTAAATCATTCTCTGTAATTGTGAGATCTTTGGAAACAAACGGGTTCATACACGTCAGAGCACTGACCCACTTTCACCACATGTAGGTCATATTAATAATTCATGTTCTATATGTTCCTATAGCTGTATGTTAAAGGGTGTGTGTGTGTGTGTGTGTGTGTGTGTGTGTGTGTGTGTGTGTGTGTGTGTGTGTGTGTGTGTGTGTGTGTGTGTGTGTGTGTGTGTGTGTGTGTGTGTGTGTGTGTGTGTGTGTGTGTGTGTGTGTGTGTGTGTGTGTGTGTGTGTGTGTGTGTGTGTGTGTGTGTGTGTGTGTGTGTGTGTGTGTGTGTGTGTGTGTGTGTGTGTGTGTGTGTGTGTGTGTGTGTGTGTGTGTGTGTGTGTGTGTGTGTGTGTGTGTGTGTGTGTGTGTGTGTGTGTGTGTGTGTGTGTGTGTGTGTGTGTGTGTGTGTGTGTGTGTGTGTGTGTGTGTGTGTGTGTGTGTGTGTGTGTGTGTGTGTGTGTGTGTGTGTGTGTGTGTGTGTGTGTGTGTGTGTGTGTGTGTGTGTGTGTGTGTGTGTGTGTGTGTGTGTGTGTGTGTGTGTGTGTGTGTGTGTGTGTGTGTGTGTGTGTGTGTGTGTGTGTGTGTGTGTGTGTGTGTGTGTGTGTGTGTGTGTGTGTGTGTGTGTGTGTGTGTGTGTGTGTGTGTGTGTGTGTGTGTGTGTGTGTGTGTGTGTGTGTGTGTGTGTGTGTGTGTGTGTGTGTGTGTGTGTGTGTGTGTGTGTGTGTGTGTGTGTGTGTGTGTGTGTGTGTGTGTGTGTGTGTGTGTGTGTGTGTGTGTGTGTGTGTGTGTGTGTGTGTGTGTGTGTGTGTGTGTGTGTGTGTGTGTGTGTGTGTGTGTGTGTGTGTGTGTGTGTGTGTGTGTGTGTGTGTGTGTGTGTGTGTGTGTGTGTGTGTGTGTGTGTGTGTGTGTGTGTGTGTGTGTGTGTGTGTGTGTGTGTGTGTGTGTGTGTGTGTGTGTGTGTGTGTGCTGTGGATGTGTTTGGCCTTTCCTTTCTTCTGGGATAAGATCAATGAGAGATGCTTCGCACTTTGAGAGGAGACCTCCTGCAGGCCGCTGTGCGTCGTTTCCTCCTGCTGCTCCTCTGAAGATTCACAGCTCAAGTCTCTGCAATGCATTTATTGTAGGGCTCACTATGTGTGTGGTTTTTTTCTTCAAACCAAAGCGAGAAATATTGCACTCGGAGATAGTAAGCTTTAAAGAGTACCAGCATGTTTCTATCTTTTTATTTTTGTGTTGAGTTTTTTCATTTAACAAGCAATTAGTTTTAATTGAGTTGAAAGCATCGAAATGAAGAACTGTCACGCTTTCATAGGTTTTATTTTACAAGTATCGTCTTTATAATATAGCAGAATAGTGGTGTTCGATTCGCTCACACTTTAGAAGTTCAGAAATAAATGTGTGTTTTTGTAGAAACAGCTGTTGGGCTGCACGATTCATATATTTGTAACATTCGATGTTGTGATAGTTTTTACTTTCCTTAAATTAAAAGGATCGTTTCTTAATGTTTTATTGTTGTTGTTCTTACCACCAGATTACTGATGGGAAGTGCATTGCTTTAATTTTATGTGGGAGAGAACACAGGGATTTTAGCCTTCGCAGACCATTAACATGCACTGAAACCTATGCAATGTAACGCACTACAGGAAGGAGAGAACCCCAAAAGGCTTAATAGGGCCCATTTAACGTTTTACAGTCTTAAGATCGGTCCTGGTTGTTGTCGCGACACCTGTGGTCACACGATGTAACAGCAAGCGTATTTTAATAGTACATTTTTGTGAGAAGTTTCCCAGAAAACAGGAAGACACAAAAGTACATATTTAACCTCAATGGTGCAGAGGAGGTGTGCTGGTTCTCTCACAAACTGCATTAAAGCCTGCAGCTCTTTATCATGGAGTGACCGTAGAAACGCTTATTTGAAATGGATATAAACTGAAAGTCATCTTTGTCCAGTTTGAGAGACTGAATGAGTATCAGCAATACCATGTGAGGATCACAGGGTGTTGTATTTGTATTCTGTATAAACTGTAAGCTCATTTACCATATAGTCCAAAACTGCGCAAGAATTCACAAAAAGGAGTTATTTGTCATGAGCTAATCTTTATTTAGCCACACACTCCCGATGCCTGTGCTTATGCATAACAGCGAGACATGAGGCATGGATTCCACATTCACATGATGGAGAAGAGGGACAGCAAGAGCGACGAAAGCGTCCCAATAATGAGGGAAGGTCCTTAAAGAAGCCCATTAGCCCTAATAAGCTGCAGTATCTACCAACCCCGGGGAGAAGCTGCAGGTGCTTACACTAACACACACACATTTCTGAACTACTCTCATCCATTTCCATGCATTTGTGTTGAACACACACACTCCCCCACACAGAGTTGTGCCTCTAGGAGACGGTAGTTTGGTCCCTTGGGGTCCCTGGTGACAGTTATTGATCAGGGGACGATGGCTGCTGCAGTTAGATCTCTCAGCCAGGAGCACTCATTACTCCACCGCTGCTCTTATTCAGGGCTTATGCAAGCAGAAGAAGAGAGGAGCGGGAGGATGAGGAAGAGGAGGAGTACGAGGAAGGAGAACTAATTTGCAGCCACATGCATCGCATCAGTCGGTCCGCCTCAGAGATTGTCCCCTGGTTGAAAGGAATCAATGCTCATTTTTTAGGCCACTATGGGTCCTTCTTTCTTCATGTCATTGACAGCTTTTTACAGTTGAATACTCGATCCTGTTTGGTCAATTCCGACATTTCAGAGGTTGTTAATACTCGATAAATCACCGCTGCTAAGCATGACATCACTGTTGCTAAGTAGGATCAAGGGAGAGAAGGAAAGAGGTTAAAATGCAGAGCAGGACGTGAAATCACCAGAAGAAGACACAGGAAGTCAACGCTAACATGAACACAGTATGGGCTCTGGCATTGTTTAAGGGCTTGTTAGTGGAAAAGAAACTGAACGGGCTTGGAATGATCGATGTTTCCTTGGGTCGGGTGTTCTTTTTTCAATAATTACCGCCTCGCTTCACATTATCCCTTACTTAGCTCGGCACAAGTGACTGATACTTTCATGGTTTATTTTAAGTTCACCAGTGGGGTATTCACTGACTTATTTTATGTCGTAGAACAAAACATGACGTCTCTTCCGCTTGTGTTCCCTAACCCTAAACACAGACCTTAGTTCAGGCTATCCAAACCAAAAACACATTCAGAAAACCATTGACCAGGGGACAGGAAGTGCTAAAAGGCTGACTCATTTCAGCGTTTAGGAAAGCTCTTGACCAATCCAATCAAGTCTTCAACTAAGCAATGTTAAGAAGCATAGTGTAGATTATAACAGTACTTTTCCACTAATGCTACAGTAGTTTCTGACTCACCACTGCTGTTCTGAGTGTCTCTTTTTAACCAAAAATACATCTGTTCCCGTTTCTTTTCTGCTCTTTAGTTCAGTTTGAAGCTACTGTCATTGCACAAACCAACCAGATGTTTTCCCAAAGCGGATTTCCTTTTTAGGTTTATTGACAACATTTTAACACAACAGCAAAGTATAACTAAATTCAAGTGATTGAGAGCAGTCTTTCTTTTAGAATAAAGATCCTGTTGTCTCATTCTGCAAATCTGTAGATGAGATCCTTCCATATGTAAGACAAGCAGCTTCTTGAATCTGGTTAATTTGTGTTTTGTTTGTGTCTTAGTCATTTCATTTCCTTCCAGTCTTGAAGGTTTGAAGATGCATGTAAATGTGGCTTTTGTTGCATTTCTTATCTTTGTTTTAAAAGCTTGGAATTTGTGTAAATTGACTTTTTTGAATCCTCATGTTTAACAGTACGACTGATGCTGATTGTTTACAGAAACGCGGACAGATTGAAGATGACACTTCTGGATGAATGTGGTAATCATGTAGAAACGTGTGATTTCCCAAGTGTTTCAATGGCAAAGAAAATTGGCTATAAAACCGTTGCTGTGAGTCTTTGAGGCAGAAATTAGGGAAATGTGTTGGGTTTGAATCTAACGTACATTTTGCAATCATTCCCTTCAATGTGAGCAATCTTTGTATTGAAACGCATTATAACTGTGGTTCCTCTGCAGTTGTACTTTCCGTCACTCGCTGTTTTCTGCCCCATCGTAGAAGGAGAATGTCTGCTTAATAGATTCACAGGCGCCTATAGTACATACTGAAAGCCATTGAATTGAGGCTTGATGATTGCTATCATTTAAGGATCTCTCTCTGCCATTCACCTCACAGAATGGTTTTTCGTCAAGACGGTTGCTGCAGAAAAATCACCCATTTCACAAAAAGAAGTACACAGGGAATGGGAAACACCAACAACAGAAGTCACTGTCTGTAACAGGAGCGAGCGGCACTGCCAACACACACAAAAAAGCACATTTTGTCCCGTTTCACCTTACCCTGCTCTGAAATTGAAAAGATAAACAACACTCAGCTGGGATTTCCCAAGAGCCTTTACAGCTGCAGAGGGTTAAAGTGTGACATTTGTGTAATGGAGACCAAGTGTTGGTTTTGTGGCCTTTGTGGAGTGCACTGAAAGGTGCAGATCTGAGAAATAAAGGATGCTTTTTTTAAGCCGCGTTCCTTTCGGCTCACTGAATATTATCCAGCTTATTACACGGCTACTTACTACAAAATCCATAATTTGACTCGCCACAGGAGGTGTCTCGAGCCGTTCTTATGCTTCATTCTTTGTGCCAATTAATAACACAAAATGAGCTTTTTAATTGGGAAACTATTTAGTTTTAATGCGTCTAGCTCAAGACACATATCTAGTTCAACATTTCGCACAAAATGTGTTTTAATCCCCGCGGAAATAGTCCCCAACATACCCTATACCATATATAACACTGTCAGACAGGAAGTAAACTCTTAAAAAAGAGTGTTAGTGTTTACTTCCTGTCTGTGTTCTTCTGCTGTTCCCGTTAGTGTTTACTTCCTGTCTGTCTTCTTCTGCTGTTCCTTTTAGTGTTTACTTCCTGTCTGTCTTCTTCTGCTGTTCCCTTTAGTGTTTACTTCCTGTCTCTCTTCTTCTGTTGTTCCCTTTAGTGTTTACTTCCTGTCTGCCTTCTTCTGCTGTTCCCGTTAGTGTTTACTTCCTGTCTGTCTTCTTCTGCTGTTCCTTTTAGTGTTTACTTCCTGTCTGTCTTCTTCTGCTGTTCCCTTTAGTGTTTACTTCCTGTCTCTCTTCTTCTGCTGTTCCCTTTAGTGTTTACTTCCTGTCTGTCTTCTTCTGCTGTTCCTTTTAGTGTTTACTTCCTGTCTCTCTTCTTCTGCTGTTCCTTTTAGTGTTTACTTCCTGTCTCTCTTCTTCTGCTGTTCCTTTTAGTGTTTACTTCCTGTCTGTCTTCTTCTGCTGTTCCTTTTAGTGTTTACTTCCTGTCTCTCTTCTTCTGCTGTTCCCGTTAGTGTTACTTCCTGTCTGCTTCTGTTGATTTCTCTGACGTCCAGCTCTCTCTTTCCTTCTCTTGTTCTCTTTTTCTGTTCTTTACCTGGGACAGTTAAGCCATCATGAATCCAACGTCTCGTGTTCTCCACATAAAAATAAAGCACATATTAAAGAAGTAATCCATGTCATTTTCTGATTGACGAAAACAGTGTGGTTTTTATTTTAGGTGTTTTTTGTCGATTCATACGAGGTCACGTAGTTCAACTCAGTCTTGTATTAAAACATATCAAAGATTTGACATCCTTATTCCATCAATGCAGCAGCCTGTCTCTTTTAAAAAGGAGATCTGTTTTTGCCACACTCTCGGCTTGGATTTCCCATGAGCCTTTATGGCGGTAGAGGGTTGAGGTGTGGGGTTTGTGGCCTTTGTGAAGAGCGATGTGATGTGCAGATTTGTTTCTTATCTGCTGTGAGATGTGTGGTTGGCCGGAGGTCTCCAGCTCTCAAACAAAAGGAGGAAAGGCTTTATCACTCTGACCGTTATTATTGAAGCCTCTATTCATTGGTGTGCTGTGTGCCTCTGCATCATTAGACGACAGAGTGGGCGATTATCTGACGACGGAGGTGCAGATAACTATTATTGTGTATATGTTATGACTGTTTTGCACTGAGAGCTGTTCACATAAAGGTTAGAGAAGAGCTGGAGGGGCCACGGCTCAATAATCTCATTACCTCCGCTCTCCTGAGGGTCCCGTAAACACTGAGAATGTGTACACACTCGGCTGCTCAATCTTAGGGTTTTATAATAGTTTGCGGAGTGAAACAAACGGTAGAAAAGTAAAAATAAGTATTTAAAATCCAAATACAAGTTTAACTAAACATGCCATTAGAAGGCATTGCGACTTTATTTGCTTTTTAATTCTCTATAATTAAAGGGAAAACGTTTAAAGAAATACAGAAAAGTGGACGTATATTTGGAGTAAACATTGCATTTCTGTACACACTAAGCTGTTCAATTTGTATGTTTCACTAGTAGCTTTTGATCTGTGTTTTCATATTGAAATATACAGTAGAAAATTAAGACATTAAATAAAAAAGACCTAAGGAAATTACATTCAGTTGAGTTTCTTTTTAAATTTTATTTAGGATTTTGTTTTTCTTCCTCTTTCTGTTTTTCTATAAAGTCATTATTGTAGAATATACTTTTGCTTGAATGAAAAAAAAAAAGAATAACAACATCTACAGAATAAGTTAGAATACCAGACTACCAATACACAATGGATACTATATTCACACACACTGCCTGGCCCAAAAAAAGGTCACACTCTAGTATCGTTGGACCGCTTTCAGCTTTGATCACGGCACGCATTCGCTGTGGCATCGTTTCCACGAGCTTCTGCAACGTCACTACATTTATTTCTGTCTTGCATTCATTTTTCTCCAAGATCTCGTATCGATGACGGGAGATTCGGACCACTGCGCCAAGTCTTCTCCAGCACATCGCAAAGATTCTCAATCAGGTTCAGGTCTGGACTCTGTGGGGGCCAATCCATGTGTGAAAATGATGTCTCATGCTCCCTGAACCACTCTGTCACAATCTGAGCCCGATGGATCCTGGCATTGTCCTCTTGGATCATGCCCGTGCCATCAGGGGAGAAGAAATCCACTGATGGAATAACCTGGTCCTTCAGTATATTCAGGGAGTCAGCTGACCTCATTCTTTGGGCACATTGCTGAACCTAGAGCAGACCAACTGCAGCAACCCCAGATCATAGCACTGCCCCCACAGGCCTGTGACCTTTTTTTTGGCCGGGCAGTGTATCATACTATTGTGCAAGTTGCAGTTTTTAAATTAAAATGAAATGCAATGAGGTAGAGTGTAAATTTACAGCCTTTTTTAAGAGTAATTGAAAATCTAGTTTAGAGGATGATCTTCACTTCCTCTCAATAAGAATGTATTTCCTCTAGCTGCTGCAGGGCTGCTTTATTAAGTGCTGAGGGTTTCATATCGGCTGCGTGCTTCAGGGTTACTGATGTCACTTTTTATTGGAAGCTATGGAAAGCTGTAGCACCAGGTCACAGCCTTTGAAAGTGCAAATATGGAATTACATTTCTCATTCAGTTTTTAACCCACTTCACAATAAGCTAGCCGTTATTCTTATTTAGATGTTTTAGTGGAACAAAAACTTTGCAGAAGGGAAAATTAAGACCTGGTTCATTCAAATAAAATATATGGGAGTTCTAAATCAATGTAGTCCTAACTAAATCAATGTTGTAGGATAGGCAAGATATTCATAGAGCAGATTACAACAGGGAAATTACTCAAGTGTCATAGTGGTCCTTTTAAAATGTCACCAGCCAGTAAAGCCCGACTGCTGGAGACTTTCTGACGAATAGCTTGACTTTTAGTCCTGCCCTGACAGCCTCGACATGAGGAGCCGACAGAGATCCTGCAAGTAAAGTTATGGAGAAGCTTTTCACAGTGAAGGTTTCCTAACCGTCGCCCCAACGAATCTATCCAACATATTATCTTCCAACCTCTGCAGTGGAAGATGCAAGTTTGTCTTTTATTCTTTCAGAAATGGCCGATGCAAATGTGACTTTAATGTTGTTCTTCCAACGTTCATCAGTCCAGCGTGGTGAGGCATTTCAAAGGAGGAAATACATTTGCTCAGATGTCAGCTAATGTGAACAGTAGGGCTGCAAACGTTCAAATTGTATACTACAGACTTACCTAAACAAATGAGTTTGGTACAGATACTCATTTATTATAACTTCAGCATTGTTGTTCCCATTTGTATGTTTCTGTGGTTTGTGAGCAGTGGATGACGCAATGGGGCACAGGGTATTTAAGTGACTTCACCGGTACAGTCGGGGTGATTGGGAGTGGGAAGAGCAACAGTTTTGGGAACATGTAGCCGTGCACACGCTGTTTTTCTTTAGAAATAAAACGGTATTGAAAGCTAAAAGCGTCGTCCTTAATGGAGATAACACATGTCCAATTAGTTTACCCAGTTTATTGAGTCATTAAATCATGAATCAATCAATCAGATGTTTTAAAAAACGATCAGTCGCTCAAATAACGTGAATCATATCGCAATTGCATTTATGTTTGAAAATTATCCAAATTTGTTATTTTTTCTGAATCCTGCAGCCCTAAGTTCGGTAAAGGGTTAGCCAACGGTACCTGTAACTTCAGTTCTTATTGACACTGTTCTTTATTCATAACATCAAACAAAGTACCGACTGTCTCGGACAAAGCACACGTGATCTATTTTGCCCCAAACCTCGAACAGAGCGTCACTTTGACCACGACTAAAGGGAAGATGTGTAATAACTGCTGAGGTCTGCCGTGTTTTTGGAGTGTAGACAGTGATCTGAAAATTGGGGATAATTGCGACACTTTGACTGTCTGTGTCAGAGCAAATTGTAAAGTTGGGTTCATTTGTACATGGTGAAAGTGATTGAAGTAGTTTCAAACTCCTCTCCAATCACTTGGTTGTAAGAGTGTCTGATTGTGAAGACACACAAATCGTAGGACCTCCTTTCCAAACTCTGATGTTGGTGAGAGCTGTTGGATATCCCGACAAGCACTCAGTTTGAAGCAGACTGAGAGCTTTACTGGATGAAGTAATGGATAGACGAAGGTGTAGCCTATTTTTTTTTTCTGTAAGCGGACAAATAAAGGTCAGGAAAATATTGCAAAAATAAAAGCCCTAACCCTAGCCCAGTAAGGAAGTACTCCCAGTCCTGCTGGCAGATTCAGAAGCTGCTGCTTTTGTGTTTGTTGGCTCTGGGTTTCCTGCAGTGGCACACTTGGCTCGGCCCTGGTTGGCGCTGAAAGTGTTTGTTGTCTGGCACGCGCTCTCCTGTTGGATTTAACGGTTCCATTTCACACTTTTTCTACTGCAAAACAAGTTGGTGAGGAAAGCTTTACTGAAGGGCTTTCAACTCAATCATCACCTGCACTTTTATTTGATTCATTCCCCGTTGAAATGCAATGTGTGTTACGCCCAGTTAATGCCAAATGTTTGCGACGCAATATAGGATAAATATTAGAGTTCTTTATAACACAAAAACTTCCAAACGCCACCCTTTTAACCTGATTTTTGAGGGGCTAAACTTAAACCATGTGGAGCACCGCATCATTTTTAAGAAGTAGGAATCAATTGATGTTCAGTTGATCGTTTCAGTGATTCAGCATTAAAGCGGCGGGGTAGAGGTTTATTTGAACAGTGTATATCACATGGTGAATTATTAAAGGCCCGCTATGCTCATTGGGAGTTTCCCTTTCCTGTAGTGTGTTGATGTAGGTTTGTGTGCATGTCAATGGTCTGCAAAGGCTAAATAGTGGCATCACTGTAACACTCGAGCTTCTTTTGGCTAGTGCTTCAACTAATTGTACATTGGAGAGCGGGACATCTTCTAAGCAGTTGACTAATCACAACAGAGCCGGCCAGCTAACCATTCAGAGCAGACTGGGCTCTGGTTTCAGACGGAGGGTGAAAAAAGTGCTGCATTAGCAGTATGAGCAAAATAAAGAGCTTTTTGAACATTACAGCATGGAGACATGTCCCAGGAGGGACATTAATACAAATATGGACTTGGAAATGAGCCTAATAAAGCCTTTTAAAATTATATCTAATGGACTCACTGCTTTGTTTGGAGGTGTTTTGCATATTATTCAATATTAAACTAACATCAGTTTCCTCAAATCAGACCTTTTTCTGTTTCAATCCTGCTTTGCATTGAGTAGCAAACAAACAACTCCCACTAAGAGGAGGAATCAAACAGAGGAGAAAGATCCTCTCAGACAAAATGCTGTTCCTCTTTTAACTCCCTCTCCCTCTCTTTATGAAAACACTGGTTTGCCTCAAACGACTTGTCAGTGCCACTGGCGCTGCTTTAACTCTCTGAGCGCTCGACTTTATAACAAGACACTCCTGGCTGTCCTCTCTGACTCTGATGTGTATTTGTGTATACAATCCCATCTGTCATTTTAAAATCCTTACTGTGGAGCAACACCTCAACACCCTGTAAAGGAAACATCTGTTGTCTTCTGAACACCTACACACACTCTGAAGGACAGAGCCTTCAGTTAATTAATTGTCATGTTGTCTCTTCTTGGAGAAATAAAGGTTCAGCTACTCGAGTATTACCCAGGGAGAGAGTGACGGGGCAGAGAGAAAGAAGAAGAAGAAGGATGGCCTAATACGCTTCATTTAGACTCTGCTCAATTTGGAGGCGCTCCGCTGTGTGTTGGCCTCTTTACACCGGTCTCATCATCAGAGACATGAGCAGTGTGTAAAGAAGAAAGGGGGGGGCATTCATCCTGATGAGTCAGGGAGGCGAGGAGGGAGACTCAGCCAGGCGGAGTCATGTCAGCGTGGTTAGTACTATGATTAACCAGCCTGAAGAGAAGGCTGAGAGTTGTTTTGGCAACAACCTTTAGATTTACCTTCAGCACTTTAACAGCTCTGATCCCAATGCTTACAGTCGGTGTCTCTGAGTCTGTGGGACTTTAAACACTTCTTTAGGGTTGAAAACACTTTCAACTTTGTTGTGACTCTAAAACAGGGGTGTCAAACATACGGCACACAGACGTAAATCGGCCCACCAGAGGGTTTATTCCGGCCCGTGGTCAAAATTCTCCCACTTCATCAGCAATTTTCACAACTTTTATGTCTATTGTACTCTGATAAAACAGAATCATTGACTTTAATCAAGTGTATTATGTAAACAAATACCTGTTTGAACCTATTTGGACTTAATATTATTGCTTTCCACTAACCTAAAACATCTATACATGTTATACATTTACAGGGCAGGTGACTGAACCATCAGTTTATGGATTACTACACTGATGGATGTAAAGAAAAGTATAAAAGCAAAGTTCATTAACTGTAAATGTCCTTTTAGCACTAAAGGGAACAGCGTGTAGTTGCGCAATTCATAGGTTATTATGCTATGATTTTACTGGTGAGGCCCACTTCAAATGTGGCCCCCTCCCTGACACCCTGCTCTAAAACATCTAAAGGAAGGTCTGCAAAACCTCACAATTCCATCCTGCTTATTCACTCTTCTTAAATTGTGGTTTAATCTCATTTTGTTCAGAGCAGTGTTTTCCCAGCCAGCCATAGTTTCATAACGAACCAAAAATACATTTAGACTTCTCAGTGGGTAACGTCCTGCCTCGTGGGGGATTCAACTCGACGGGTCAGGGACTTGTTGAAGGATCCTGCCATAAAGAAGCTCCATATATTGTTATTCAACTGTTGATGGAAGTGTGTTTTGGATGTATCATAAGAACTAGATTAAGCCCTAAAGATGGCTCCAATTCTCATTAAGTCCACTGAGCATTGCTGGCCTGTTGAGCAAGATGGCGCCGAGGATGGCTGCCGTGTCTCGAGCTCCTCAACAACTCGCACCATGTATGTTGAGTTGTTGGAGGAGCACGCGACATAAGATTTTCATTGCCAATATATACGCTGTATCTGCTGTGCATATGACAAATAAAACCTTGAAACCTTGAAACCTGTTGCAAAAGGTTTACTTCCTGGTTTTGTAGCCACCTGAATATGCTCAGTAATTGTTCTCGCTGGCCCCGCCCACCATTCCTCATTTAGCGTATGGACTTTACATTGTGATGACTGATTTTATAATCCCTTTCCTGGGCTTGGGGAAAGTTTTACAAAGATAAAACATCCATGGATTAAAAAATAATAAAAGCAAGACTCTAAATTGACTTGTTTGGAGTTCAATGAGTCAAAAGTTTTACAGACATTCTTTCTCCATAGTGCTGAATATGGTTTTGGGGTTGAAAGGAAATGAAAAAGCGATGGTTACGTATCCGGTTTCTATTGCCTCACATGCAGCGTTCAAACATGTTGTTCGACAATCACTGATTTTGGTTCAATATAATACATACTGACAGCGATGACTCTACTTTTATTCTATGTCTGGAACGTTTTCTGCCTGACTGAAATGAGGCTTGCATTTTAATAACTTACCTCGGGGCGTATCAGAGGTCCTACAGGAAGTTGATTTATACATCAGGGTTAATGGGGTTCAGTTCCCGCTCGTTTCACCTCAGGTTCACCGTCTCTCTGTATCTCTGAACACTTTACTGTTCCTCCTTTTTACGTGACCTGGCTCGCTCACATTGTGTTAGTATTTCCAGTTCAGCAGACAGCTGGTGAGGTAGATACAGCATGTTGTAACTTGTATGGTTAAGGTAAAGCAAATGAAACATGTGGTTAATCAAAAGGAGAAATGTTGATTAATTATTGTCAGGGAAGGTGAACATGAGTTTGTCAGATGTCTGGTCAGACGGCAGAGACAGCTTACAGATAAAAATAGGGGATGGATGTCCGGTGGGTCTGCCGGGAGACAAGTGGCAGGCAGCAGGCTGACACTGAGACTGAGATTTCTGATCCTTTCTTTTACTGTCTTTTTTTCTGGAGAGAAAGTAAAGAAACCGGAGCTCTGGATTTATTTGTGGTTTGAGGTGCAATATATGACTCAGCAGCTTTAAGACGTGAAGACTATTATTTTCCGCTTGGCTTTGATGCAGGATTTCACCTGAAAGTGGAAATTACTGAGCAATAGAATATCCGAGTATGTGGTTAAAGATCTGTTTCAAAAGTGGTAGCATTGTGCATTGATGTGCAGTGACGTTTGCAGTGTTTACATTTTATATTACATTTTCAATGCAAAAATGTCAACATCCGCACTTAGTGTAGAACATTTCAGAAGCCAGATTAATATTGAATACACATGTAAGATAATTGATTATTTGTTGGTGCACGGCAGTAAATCAGCTGAAACAAACAGAAAGCAGTGAAAGAAGCCCCCGTTTCTTTCAAAGTGTCAATGCAACCTAGAAAGAAGACGAAGTTCGATGCAATGTGGATGTTTTTGCATGATGCATGTTCAGTAAATGAGATACTGATGACCCAGCGGTGTGTTGCGTCTCTTTCATATTGGCTTTCCTTTTTATTAACACTATTTTTTTGCACTAGACAGGGAATACTGGGCTAAAGAAACAGCATTAGAGGGTGCATAAAGGAAAGCTCATTAAGTATCAGATAGTACAAATCCTCAGCTTCCACGACACCCACGATCTTTAAGGCTGCTTCCTGTTTTGAGAAGAACTTTGTGCTTCTTATCTCGCATGTTTAGATCAGACATCAAGGTTTACTAACAAATAAAAGACTTCATAATCACAACAACAATAATTAATCATTTGCAGTCTGTGTGGTATTAATGGTCAAAGATTTAATGTCTTCCAGCTTTATTCTTCTTCACTGAACCAAGAAATTACACATGCATTCAATAATTCATGCCCTCTCATGTGGCAGCAAAAAGGAAATTAAACTGATGTCATTTCAAATGTTCTGCAGACAGAGAGCATTGAATATCTTTCACTGCACTTCTTCTTAAAAATAATGTAATATTTATGAGCTTCAGAGGATTTCCATTCTCCAACGCTTCCTTTCTGATCCACTTCATGTATTATAAAATAGAGTTTGATGTCAGTAAACTGCACGCTCACACTTAATGCTTCACTTTTAAAATGTTCAGACTAGACCTGGAATAAACAGAATCAGAATTACTTTATTTAACGGGGAAATGAACATCATGACAACAGCAGAATATATATGCAGATAACGCAAAGCAAATATAAAGATAGCCAAGTATGCACACGTTACATTGAGCAGATAAGCACACCATGTTAAAGGAGTAGCAGTATATTTAAAATAAAGATGTAGCTGGGACAGTTTGCATATTGTATTTCATTTGAAAATCAAAATAAAGCCTTTATGTTGCACCAAAAATGAGATCTTTATGCATTCTGCTCCAGTGCTTTGTGTGGGACAGATTTTGGGGTCTGCAGGAGATGTTGGAGAGTCGAGTGGCAGACGGAGACCTTTACCCCCCCCCTCTGCTAAATCCCTCTCTAAGCCCAGAGGAGTCACATGGTGTACAGCCAGGCTTCATCATGCTGAAATATCTCCAGGCTTTGATATTCGTCGAAAGAGAGAGCGAGTTTAATTTAATGAAACTCGAGACTGTATTTGAGTCCGTGGTGTCTCAACAAAAGGGATCTGGATTAGTATTCAGTCAGACTAGATAAATGTTTAGGTTAAGGAAAAATTGCATAACGAATTATGGACAGACTGGGGATAGAACATATCTGAGGCTACAATACGTGACATCATTGACCGCGCAGTAGTCCACCCTGAAACCATGACGTATTCCCGTGTGTAGGTGATTTTAAAACCAGGTTACGGAAATGACATGACGTTGCTTGCGCCCTTAGTACGTTTTTTTGAATAATTCCCATTTTTGTAATCTTTTTGTCTACAGTATTGTGTTCTCTTTCGGCCCGTCCACACGGTTCCGTTGCGTTGACGCTTGACGCACCTTCCCATTCACTTTGAATGGGGTGACGTCGAGCGTTGCCGAACTGCATTGTGGTTCCGTGGCTTCGCTTTGGCTGCGTTGCTCGTGGTGAAAGTTGAGAAAAGTGCAACTTTTCAAGCGCCGATGGAAGTGCCAGCCAATCAAATCCTGCGTATGCAAATAGGCCAGCACAAGCGCTAGCCAATCAAACCGCGTGTATGTGTGTCCGGGGCGGGCGATTGATGTGATTGGTTGTTGGTCGCGTTAACCCCAAGCGCCGGACACGCCCACCGGCAAGCGGCAACGCAACGGAACCGTGTGGACGCTGCGTTATTGTGCAGACACACAAAGTGTTCTCATTTGATATAATCATGTCTTGTTGCGAGCTGTTAAGAACAATTCTACCAAATAATGTTTGTGAAAGGTGATTGGGACAAATGGATCCGATTAAAAGTAGATAAAAGGAAGGGTTACGTTCAAACATCTCAGGATAAAATGCAAAAAACTTAAGTAAAAGTCTATTTAATTTTAGTTACTTCTTTTGGACAATGTTTAATTATTACATCTGAATCGCATTGTGTGTTTTCTTAGTGTACGTCTGATTCATTTTATTTGCTAGTAGACATGCCTCGGAGCAAGCCTTAGTGACACCAATGATAAGAGAATATTCCCAAAGGGGAACAACACTTCTGTACTACATAACATTGTGTAGTATTTTTGTTTTTGTACATATAAACCTTTCTCTTTGCATTTTAACATGTCTTGATGTAAGCTATTTTTCATCCAGAACAAATTGTGCTTTAAAAAAGTGAAGAGGACCAAACTGTCACTGTGGCAGGGACAACTAAGACACTTATCTAATATTTCCAAAGGGACGAGAGATATTAAGTGAATATATTGTACATATAGTTCTTTTTACAATCATGTGTGTCAGGAGCTGTCATGGTACTTCAGCACAGCGGAGACTTCACCATCAGATTCCACTTTACTCTCTGAGTAGAAACAGATCTGTGAGCAGCCTCTCATTATTCTGAGTTAAACCTGGTTAACAAAAAGAGAGACTCTAACAGTGACCAAACCAGAGAGGCTGATGGGTAATGAGGCAGAGGGAACACCGCTCACTGCACATGTGACAGCACAGATAGGACAGATAACACATCTCTGCCGAGGCTGTCTCTCGCTGCACAAAGTGTGTGTGTGTTTGTGTGTGTGTGTGTTTCTGCAGCACACATATGGACACGTCCTTGGCTGCATGCCTGTGTTTGACAGTGCAGTGTGTCCGGTCTGCAGACCTTGTTTGTCACAGCTCATGAAACACAAAGGGAGCAGGAGACCCTCCCGTATGCTGCTCATGTCTGTCAGGAAAAAGCATCAACAGTACTCCTACTGCTCCTCTCCTCGTGAAACCTCCTCATAATGCACCAGTGATGCTAGAAGGGATGACAGAAACATAACGAATACGGGGAGATACATTCAAAGTTTATTCATTTCTTAGTCAAATACGTCACGTGTAAGGCTGCACAATTAATCACAATGATTGCAAAATAGCAATGTGGCTCCACACACTTCTTATTTACTTTGTTGTATGTCAATACAGGCTGAATATTTGGGGGTTTTGAGCTGTTAGTCGGATTAAACAAGTTATTTCAAGCGGTCTTTCTGGGCACTAGAAAGATGTGACATGCATTTAGCACTTTTTATTCTGACAGACTGCATGATTCTGTGGTGAGCTCAACTAATATTTATGAGAATAATCCAGGTTTCTTCATCATTTCTCTGGACAATGGTTTGGCCTTAGTTAAAAAGGGGCTGAACAGGGATCCCCCTAACAACTATATATGCACCAAATTGAGCTGTATGTCACTACAATTAAAACCAAAACCACATTTCAGTCACATGAACCTATTGTTATTGTACAAAACCTTGATTCTTACTGTAACTGTTGGCTATTAATCTTCCTGCAAACTGAGCTAGCTAACCCACAGTATGCACTGTGCAGCACCTATCCAAAACGGCAACGTCGTTTTGTACCTTGAATAAAAAGCGTGGTTATAGATTGTACTTTAGGTTACGGTACATGTGTTTGTAAGCAGAGTTTAATTTGACAAGAATTATGTTCAAGATGGAGGGCTGATCATTTCATGTAAAGCTTATCTCTTACCACTAGGCTTCACAACACCACATTCACTTTGTGGCATAAACACAACAAACCGAGTATAACACCAAATATTTCCATCCAACTGAAACGGATTCAGAAAAATCCTTCTTAACATCTTGAGATGGATAAATCTCATCATGAATCCTCGGCCAAATCGCTGGTCAAATGACAAACACTCACATGAGTCACGGACGGAAAACTCATACGGGTCATTTTGGATGGCAAATGACAAGCTTTGGTCATTTTGTTCTGAGGATTATTTGGATTTATGACACTAATATTGCAACATGCAGTGATGAAACAGATGAGGCTGGAGAGCAGGAGCGATGGAGGCAGCAGGGTTCAACTGTAGGTCCTCTTCCTGCAGTGTGACACAGACCTTAAACTGCCCTGAGGTGTGAGTTTAAGTATGAGAGTGTGTCGATCTGTGTTAGCATATCCACACACTCCTCCTGCAGCCAGGCTCTGATGGGATAAGCTCCAGACACCATGACCATGTGGGAAAATACTCCATTGAATGGTATCAAATGCTTAAGCTCAAAAAGACCAAGTCAAATCAAATGATATGCAACATATTAACACACTTTTGTACATTTCTTAAACTTGTTTTGCCACAATGACCTTGATAATTCTTCAAGTATTTTCTCACTCTGCTTTCTTTTCTAAACCCAGTCCAGTCTAATCTTTCTTCCTGCAGACCAGCTGAGTTTTTGAACCTCTCCCAACTCACGAGAAATGACGTTCGAGGAGCAAACTCTCCCAGACGGTTTAAAAAAGTCCATCAACAGACTCCTAATCCCATTTTCAGACATGGTTCGGATTAGAAGTTGTTTCCAGTTTCAGTCGTAAAGCATCCCTCAATTAATGAGGTTTCTGCATTTGCATATTGTTGATGACATGGTTAATTACCACGGATTCTGTTATAGAAGATAATCTGCAGTGTTTTTTTCTCATGTTTTTCGAGTTTGATGCAACCTTAGGGATTCAGTGGAGCAGTCATACTTTTAAGGGAGTGGGATGAAATGTTTACTATCAAATTCTCCGTCTCAGAGGGGCAAAGACACGGTTATATTTTATGAATTTTTCATGCTCTGCTTCTCCGTCCTCTGGCTAAACGCAGAGCGAGATAAACACAGGCTTTAATTTATTAGACTGAATTAATAATTACCCAAATATATCTGATGACCTGATGATATACTGTTTCTGCTCTGGTTGGTAAGGAAAACATGAACAACACATTAAGTCCAGACACTGCATCTGGAATCCTGCATAATTAGTTAATATAACATCAAAATGATCCTTTTTATTGAAACTTACAAAAATAAAGCTTGATTCTTAGGGAAGGGTGCGCTCTTTGGGGATTATTTAGAGCTGTGGATTAATCTCGATCAATTTTGTGCTTGAGTTTATCTTAATCTATTTTACTCTAGCAGTGACCATCATTTACTAAATGAACATCCTGCTTTATTGAAGATTACTCCAAATTAGATACTGAGATCATTAAATCAGCAGGAACATTTATACTAATGTAATACAACAAGTGGGACACCTGGGAGGCCCAAAACCACCTGGCGCAGAACTGTGACACAAGAGCTGGAACAGATGTGAGTGAGTGAGGTGAGTGAGGTGAGTGAGGTGAGTGAGGTGAGTTGAGGTGAGTGAGGTGAGTGAGGTGAGTGAGGTGAGTGAGGTGAGTGAGGTGAGTGAGGTGAGTTGAGGTGAGTTGAGGTGAGTGAGGTGAGTGAGGTGAGTGAGGTGAGTGAGTCCATAGTCTCGTCAGTCAGTCAAAACTTGGTGAGGCCATAGTCTCATCAGGAAAATGTTCACTGAGGTAATAAATCAAGCGAGGAATAGCCACATTTTTCATAGACTTCTATTCAATCTGACTTCCTTTTGATTTCAAGTCATCTATTAACTGAGTGAATGAATAAGCATACCCTGCTTTATTGTTTATCCTTAACGCTAAACGGGGCCAAATGTACTAAATAAACACCATGCTTTATGGAAAAAGACTTACATCTGGATACGTGGATACCATAACCACTGAGGTAATAAATCAAGTGGGAAGTAGGGTCCTTTTTTCATAGACTTCTATAGAATCAGACCTTTTTGAAGTGGAGTCATTTAGTTACCTTTTATTATTGTAATGTATGTCATATTATGACATTTGGTTAGGTAACAATGAAAAGCATAGTCCAGACACAGCACATGGAATACTTCAGTTAATGTACCGTCACAACCATCCTGTCTTTAGAGGCTCAGTAATTATGCTTGCGAGGTAAATTATTATAAAACAGCTTGTTTCTTTAGGAAATGGTGCTTTTGTTGGGGTTTCTTTCTAGCATGGATTAATCCACATTAATTTGGAGCTGATTATTCGAAGCAGCAGGATTAAGGCACATTTAAATTACTGTGTGTTTTCATGCTGTTTTTACTCCCAAACTCTTTATATTAGCCAAAATGACAAAAGAAAAATCATTAGAAAAGAATGAAATAACAATAACTATAAGCATTCAATTCTGGAGACGAGGGGAGACCATAAACTCATCAGGAAAATGTTTAGAGGGAATAAATTAAGGAGGGAAGCAGGTTACTGTTCTCATAGACCTCTATAAAATCCCTATACTCAACATGGGACCATCATTTACTAAATAAACTTCTGGATGTACTGAAGAAGATTTACCATTTGAGATTAAATCCTTAAGCTCTGCTACTATTTTTTTTAGCAAGGAAATAAATCAAGACTTAAGTGGTGTTATTTTCTCATAGACTTCTATGAACTCAGTTTTATTATAAACAGGATCAACAGTTTGTAAATGAACATCATGCTGTATTGAATAAGACTTCACATAAACACATCAGGAAAATGTTTAATGAAGTTATCAATCAAAGGAGATTTTGGGTCATTTTCTCATAGACTTCTATACAATGTGATTGCTTTTGGAAGTTGCTGGACATTTTAAATAATGCAGATTTAAGGCAGCACGTTTCAGTCCCAGAGGTTGGTTTTACATAATCACACCGACAACACTCTTCTCTGCCATTACCATACGGAGCCTCATCTCCATATTGTTCACTGGAGTCTGAGAAACACGCAACACTAATCAACTTCCAACATTCGAGCTCGTAAAAATCTACAGAACGACTAAAGTTTTTTCCATCGACTGCATGAAAAGATTCAGTAGGAATTCAGTGTGTAGGTTGTAAAGACGAAGGCTAAAGGTGAAGGAGCATGATGTGACATTTAATATGAGGCTGACCGAGGTCCTTCGAAGAAACCTGTAATAAAATGTGTGTTCTTTTGAAAACTGACCACAGAAAACCAGAAGGTACAGCAAGTCCATCTTTAGGGCTAGGCTTAGGGTTAGGTAAGATTCAGGGTTTTATTAGAAAGATGACATCAGATAAGACCCTTGCGGACCAAAACGTGACTGCTGTTCGCATGCCGAGTGTCATTTAGCATGGACCCAAAGTTTCTCCCGATAGGAAGCCTTTCATGGTACCATTGGTGTGTGATGGTGTGTGTGGGAATGAGCGGTCAATTGTAAAGTGCTTTGTCTGGTAAAGTAGAAAGGTGCTTTATAGGGAGGGAAGTGGGGGTTGTGGCACTCAAACAAGAAACAGAGGTTGTGAAAAATGTTGTGCCAGAAGTGTGCATTCCTGTGGCATGCATAAACACATATCAGACTCTATAAAACACATTTTAAACATCCTTAAATCCCTAAATGCCAACATTAACATAAATACAGCTTAGCATTGCACTTCTATCTTTCTATAATGATTATATTTAAACCCCTGTGTACTCTGTAAGTTTGGCAAATAAAGCCACTGATTATAAAGCAGATACTGACAAACTCATTTGCTGTTTAAAGTCGGCAATGAAACGCAATACATGTAGTCGCAATATTCACAAATGTTCTAATAGTTTAAAATTACCAAAATATTGATATGTGGTAATGTAATACCCTCTGATGATTCACAACACCAGCTATTACACCAAATTGGGTTTCTCCTTCCAAGAAACGCTGATTTTAATAAAAACATTACATGTAAGCGAAGCGAAGAGTCCTAATGCTCCCACATTTCTGCCTCCAGAAGTCTATGGAAATGTGTGGTATTTGTGGTAAATTGTAAACCACTTTGTCCTGTAATGAAGAAAAGACATGTTAAAGAAATGTAAAAACAGATCTTTGACATGCTGTCATACAGACATGTATTGCAGTCAGTGTAAAACACACACCATTGCTATACAACACAAGGAAGCAGCTGCAGAAAGCTCATTATTTATAATTAAATAGGCATAACATATCAAGGATGTAGTCAGTGATGTCGTGCCAGAATTGTTGGATGGTGTGCATTCCCTTGTTGCATGCATACTGTATACATTAGGTGTCTGTGGAGGTTATTCTGTAAAGCCCATGTCAAACATCATTTCCTCTGTGTATTCGACTCTATGAATACTCTAAGTTTTTGATTGATGTAGAGAAGATGCTTCTGCAGATTTGGGCTGAAGTCTTCACTGGGGTGATCTGTAGTCCTTGTTCCAATTTATTCAAAGGGATGGATATTATTAGGACGGATATAGAGTTGTCTTTTATGTTTTAGAAAGTATATACTTCCTTGGTATGATGTGAATAGGGTCATTTTTTTAAACTTAAGGGGATCAGCATGACATTTCTCCAGTTAATTACTTACATTAAGACAATTGTTTTTTGTATTACAAGTTTTCTGAAATAGCATGTTTAAATATGCAAAAGAGCCATTATCTAATTCAAAATGTGCATATTCAGGAACACAAGCCTGAACATTGGATAAAGTCAGGTTAAAAATGATTGTTTGTACTTCCATGATTGGTTGCTGATACAAAGGAAATGACCATATTTGGATCCGATGACATTGTGCAGGAGAGACGGAATACTTGGGATTACATGGTGCAGACAACGGTCACGGTACTACTGTATATGTTGTGTTAGAATGCTAACTTTTGGTGAATTTAGGATAAATCTACAGACGTAAATCGACAAACTTTAGTAAAAGAAACACCTAAATGTGTATGTTGTACGTGTTCCTTCCAAAAGACTGAAAGAAAACACGTCACGGAATCAAAATTGACCAGTGAATGAAAAACGATGTTTTTTCCTGCCGTGTCTCGCCTTAAAAAAGGTCTGTTGTTGTTGGGGTAAGATCTAAGTTAAATATATGATTTGATCTAAATAAATCCCAAATATTGACTCTTCACTTCTGAACCAAATACAGCAATTATACCAAAGTCTTTCCAGAGGGGAATGTGTTGTTGGATATTTCCACCAGGCTCTCAGATTTAGGATCGGAGGATGAAACCCTCTGTATTGTCACATACATGCACACAGCAGAGCACACACAGTGAAATTGGTCCTCTGTATTTAACACATCCTAGTACTAGGAGCAGTGGGCAGCTGTTGTGCAGCGCCCGGGGAGCAATGGGGAGGGGGGATTGGAGGTGTCCGGTGCCTTGCTCAAGGGCACCACAGCAGGGCCTAGGAGGTGAACTGGGACCTCTCCAAGTAGCAGTCCACTTTCCATATTTCATGTGTGTTTGGGGACTTGAACCGGCGACCCTACGATTCCCAGTCCAAGCCCCTACTGACTGAGCCACTGCTGGACAAAGATTTGTAGCTAATACAGGCTTGTGAAACTTGCATGGCGTTTGATGGGATTCTAAAATATGGATTTCTTCGCATAAAGTGTGTCTGTCCAGGAGTTGTGGGATTGATTGTGATTGGTCCATTTTTTAATATATTGAAATTGTTATGCATTAAAATAATTGAGAAATGGTACTGCTTCTGGATAAGTATAATCCACTCACCATCCTTGAGAAACAAGAGTTACCCTTCAGGCTAGTCTGACATTACCCCCCCAGTGTAAAGCTTCATGTATGTGTGTACATGGAAAATCAATTTCTGGCAGCATCTATACTTCACTGACTGTCAGGTATGTGTTTACAGATACATTTTGCAGAGTTCTATTTGCTCATGTCAACAGTGATGCCGGTACATACCCTCGATACACATTTAGATTTTTCAGGTTTAGAGGACAACACAGAGGTGTCACCACAAGATGGATCTGAGCTCCTCTTGAGTCGATATGTGTCAGTTTCAGATGAATGGCGTCCCCATTGTCAGTTGTATGTGTACTCTATCTCTGCTGAAATAGATCTTTGCTCCGTGTAGTTTTTTGGACATCATTCAGTGTTGACTAAAAAACAACCACACACAAAACTCGGTTCGCTTGAATTCGCAGCTGATTTATGTCATTTTGTATTGGAAACAGCACTTGTCCTTACCAACAGGGGCACTGACTGACCACAGAGTGACTTTTATTTAATCCCTGCTCCAGTTCTTACTGATATGTTGTTTTTGTCGTTCATTTATTGGTATATTCTTCACATAAGCTACTGTTACAGCTCAATAACTGGCGCTTAATGAACTCCAGCACACTGATCAAATGTCACCCGTGACTATGAAAACCATTTCATAAGACAAAGGTTTTGACACCAGAAAAAGTTCTTCACAACGACACAACGCCAGCACGCTTTGCAGATCTTTATTATGCTAACACTTGCTAACTGGCGCTAACCACAAAGTACAACCAATGCTAATGGGAGTAACATTACATTTGGAAGGCTAGGAGCGAAAATGCTAATTGAGTCACTGTTTATTGTTTTATTTTGTTATAGTCTTTGGTTAAAAAGCCATCATGTCTAATTTGTCTAGCTTATTGTATTTGGTCCTCATGCTGTATGTCAGGTTCGTAAAAAGGCAAAGAGGGTGAGCTAGGTTCAGACGTGTTCTGTTTACTGTACGCTCCTGCTTGAGTTACTGTTTGTTTTCTTTTCTTTATTAAACATTGTGGATCTTAACTTCAGGTCCGACTTTTATTTGGTGTGAGTGATAGCTATGTGTTTGTTCTTTAAGACACTCAATTCATTGGGAGTTTAGTCTCTACTGAAAGTAAAAAAGTGGACAAATGTAAATGTTGACCTAATGCTCACTCTGGGAAAAACATCTGTGTTATTGCAGTTTATTCTGAATGTGTAAACCACAATTTCATAAAGCTGAACTGTAACACTCCTTTGTGCACCAGTCAATCCTTAAAATGAAATAGAGAGTGAAATCCCAGGTCAGATGTACGTTACAGGGTCTTGAACATGATCTCTTCAGTGATTGTAAAGGTGTATTTATGTCTGTTTGCTTGTATCGTGTCTTAATATTGGTCCTTGTTTGATGTTGCAAATGGAGCTGCTGTGATGCAATATATAAAGCAATCAATCTATGTAATAGATGTTGAGATATTTCTCTGGATATTTAGAAGTGTGAACAGATGAAAAGTCCAAGGATGCACCAAGACAATAGGATTCATCCTCTGGGGAACATGAACTCCATAGTTGTTGAGATATTTAACTCTGGACTAAAGTGGTTGACCATCCAATTGGCATTACTGCCTCTATTGTGTCTCAAATATAGTTTGATGAATGCAGAGTTTATTTATGTGGTGGTTTCTTAAGGACTGAGGTAAACCTGCGACCCCTCACCATATGTTAGTCGTTTTGCTTTTGAATGCATCTTTATTTTTGTATGTTCTTTCTCCCACTCATTCTGCCCAACCCTCTGTCCCAGTTTCAGTTTAGAAGTTAACTCGTCCCTTTCATGTACAGTGCACACTTTGAATAATTGCTCGCTATGAGGGAAGTCCTCCTGCTTTCTAAATGGTTTTAGGTATCCTCAAATTACCGGTGAGAGCTCCATTATCTCTCTGTATGACCCTTCATTTTAATGCTAATTTCTAGCTTCCAAAATGTAGCCAACGATGGACTTAGCCTTATAGTGGGTTGATGGATATTTCTGTGGAGATCATTTTAATATAACGTGGTGTGTTAAAGGAGTGGGCAGGTGGTAAAAGCAGTGTGACTGAACAATAACCCAACATGTGAAGAGAGAGTGAACAATGGGCGGCAGATTTGTTATGCAGAGAGACCATAACAGACACTGCTCTTTTGAGAGACTCGACTCATGTGTTTGTTTGGCCTCGCTCTGGGCAGTTTCTGTATCTTTAACTTGCAGGCATTCAGCTGACATCCACAGCAAATAACAATAATAGAGCCTTGTTATTCATTTAATTCACAAAACAAGTTTAAAAATACAAATGCAATCATGAGACAGAATGGAGAAATGTGACGACCCAATTAGCTCTATCTGAAGCCTGAGAATAAGGGCCCACCTTGTTCAGTAGCAACAGCAGGAAGGGATGATTGTGAGGTTATAAGCATTGCATTTCATTGTTTACACATGGCAATTGTTAAGTAATGTTTGCGCTAATTCCTATTTATTAATAATACATTATTATATTCAAACTGCTTTTATTGAGATGTCACTTTGCAGTGTTTTGTATTCGCTGCGTTTCGTTTATGCATCGCTTTTAGAAAACTGTGCGCATGTTTCCTGAAGTCGGTAAATATATTTCTTCATTTGCATGTCTTTTGGCACATTTGTGTTTTTATATTTGCACCGTTTCTAAATCTGCGGCTCATTTCTCCTAAGGGAAATCTTTGGGGCCGTTGTCAGCCACCATAGAAATACGTTTCCATAGATTCCTCGCATACTACTGTCCTACAAACAGTAATCTGAATGGGAACACCAAAGATTAGGGGAACAAAAAGCCCCAGTGATACGTGGTAGTAAGGGATACCTCAAATAGGTCATAGATTTAGTGTAATAAAGTTGGCAGTGAACCTTTGCCTCCAGCAGTGTTATCTAACTGCTCTGACGTCCTCTCCAGATGTTAGCTCCGCTCCGCTCCTTACTCTCTGTGACATTAGTTTGTTTCCCAGACGGTAGCGCTGACTCACACACGGCTCCCCGGAGAGATTATCGAACCCCTCATCTTTGTTGGCGGCATCAATTTCCTGTCTGTCCGTTTATTAAAACACTCAAGGTGTGTGTGCTTTGTTTGCTTCATTGCAGCTTGTCATAACAAAGAAGACAAACAAGTTATCGATGCAGATGCTTCGCTCTTATTCACAGCCTGAAAATGTAATTTCTGACTCTCGATACAGAGAGAAACTCCCCTCTAGAGGGGACACCAGGGATTTGAGCCATAGTAGACCATTGACATGCACCAAAACCTATATAAGATATGGGAAATTGGGACATTTCAACACACTACAGGAGAGGGAACCCCGCAAAAAACATAATAGGGACTCTGTAAATCAGCAGTGCGCTCATGAAGACCTTAAACTCAGGGAAGTTTAAAGTTTAATGGGATTCTTCAATTATACACGTGGCCCAGTTCTGCCTAATACTTTACATCTGGGCCTTGTCTGTTTCACACTGAATATTCATGAGAAGATATAAGGAGCCTCATAGAGCAAGAATTCCCTCGTGCCCTGAAAACGAGGCCTCAGATAAACGTGTGTGTGTGTGTGTGTGTGTGTGTGTGGGTGTAGGTATACCTTGTTTAAAAATAAACTGGGAAACTTTTAGTGTTGGCAATTTCCATCATCTTAACGAACTTTAGCTCTGTGCCTAGTGAAGGATCTTCCGAAGGACCACAATACTTGTTAAAAAGTGTTATGAGTATTGGACCGTTGAATAATTGTGCATGTTGAAAATAGTCCGTATTGCACAGATTAATATAGGGTCTGAGCTGCAGAGGGTGACGTGGGTCCAGTACCAGATCATATTTTCTTCCTCTGACGTTCCCAGAGAAACAGTGATCAGTACGCATTGTCACCGTCATCCGATGGACAAAACGCTCTTCCGGTGTGAACTGTAGAGTGGGATCCTGGTGAATAAAACCTGGATCGCAGAGTTTAGCACTAAGCCGGGCTTCATGAGCCAAAACAAACAATGCGTCACGCAGAGGAGCATGAATGGCTTCATGATTACTGCTGTCGGCCGCCTGTCACTCACATGCTCTTCAGCAGACGTTTCTATTGAGAGCGGAGAAGAGGAGGCAGTTAGGGCAGTGATTCACAAGAGCAGGGTAGTGGGGTTTACTGCTTTGATTGATGTTACACGCATTGTTCACACTACAGTTGTAATAACATGGCGTTGTCATTAGCAGGATATAGAAATATACGTGCAAAGAGATGCATAAGCACATGCTGGTGTCATGAAAATATCCAGATGTTTACGTTTTCCTTTTCATGTTGTGATTTCATATTGTTGAAAGCACCTTGTCAATCATCCCTCTCTTCACAGTTCCCACAATCAACAGCTGGATATAATAGCAGTTTAGCTTTTGAGCAGGGCTGCACGATGTTGGATACACAGTGAAATGACTTCATAAGGACCTATTCAACACACAAAAGCATCAGTAGTACGATAATATTTTTTCTGCTGTTTTGATGCGTCTATTATTTTCTGCACCAATTGAAGTTTGAACCCTGCAGGCAAACCCTTCGGATCACAAGATATGAATCTGTGAGCCAGAATGAAAAGTTAAAGCATAAATCATCCATAGATTCATAAAGCCTTTAAGAAAATATACTCTTGAAAGCCAGGCGAGATTTCTCTGAAGCTATTTCTGATTCACTGCAGCTTCTTTGCAATTTTACAGTTGCTCAGTTTCAGTCCTGAGAAGGAGTGCACTTCCATGTAACACTGGGCACTTACTCTCACAGAGATTATTCACTGTGAAGTGAAGAGCACGCTCATTTCTCTCCTCTCTGTTTCCCCTTCTCTTGCTTATATTCACAGGCATGCACGCAGACAGTGTTTCCTTTTTAATAACACTGGACCATCTGTGCTCTTTTTTTTGTAAAGAGATGATTGAAAGAGGGGCATCATGGCAGTCTGTGAGTGGGGCGTGAAGCCATGGTCTCAGACAGTAACGTAGCCCAGTGCAGCGTTTTAAAGGATGCCACCTCTCTAAAGGTGCTTTAGAGAGTTTATGTCCTTACTTGACACTACAGACATCTATTTTAAAGGGACAGTTAGGGCTAGGGTTAGAAGTTCAAAATTATTGAACTGGAATTGCAATCTAGATCGTTTTTGTGTGAGTTGCATAGTGTTGGAGTTATCGATCCGCAGAGATGTCTGCCTTCTTTACACTACCTTAAATTTAGCTTAATCAAAAGTGATTTACAATAATGGGTACCACTTTAAAATAAGACCCTTATAACGGGTTTTTGAATAATGTGTAATTTATGTATTAATTAGGTTGTGAACACTTTATAAATCATTAATAAGCTTTTATAAGACATGAGATAACCAGGGCCACTGTGACCAGTTGCTTGCCAAATAGTGAGCCCACATTTATCTGTACTGCTAACCCTTATATTGGTTACTTAGTTTACTTCATCTTCTTCATCAGCCAGCATCTTCAACTCAGTGAACAACAGATACCGAGGATGCTGGCTGATGAAGATGAGGAAGGAAGCTAGGTAGCCAATATAAGGAGTAGTCATTTTGCCAAATAGTGAGCCTGTGTTGATGTATGACATCTATGTTAGAGCTGGTTTATAAATGGTTCTTAATGATTAATAAAGTGTTGACAACCTAATTAATAACCTAATTATAAACCCTTTATGGATCCTTTATAAGGGTAGTCTTATTGTAAAGTGGTCCCAATAATGCAATGAAACATCAAGATAGAAACTCAACAAAAGCATGAAACCATCAGGTAGATTTGCTTGAAGCCAAACCATTGTAACCAACCTAATAATCACTACATTTGTGTGTTTAATGGCTCAGGTGAAGTGGAAACAGGTGGCTTTTCAGTCTGTGTTGACGATGTGTAGACTTTCTGCTGTTGTGACATCAGTGGGGATGTTGTTCCACCATTTTGGAGCCAACTCAGCAAAGAGGAAAGACTCTGTTTTGGCTTTTTTATCCGATATTCGGTTGTAGTTAGGACGTTTTTAAGTTGAAATCTATATTAAGTTTCGAAAGCTGGGAAGAAAGCCTGCAGATACTTATAGACGAAAGGCTCACATCAGCCAGCTGACATTACCTCTCAATCGTGCACGCTTTGATCTGCACGTTGATATTGTAGAAAGGAAATGAATCCCACTTGAAACCACTCACAACAGGATCTGCGGACTATCTTGAGAAGCTGGGCCGTCATTCCTGAAAATACACGTTTCTGTTGAGTGTATTTTTTGGCCCATTGAGCACCACAAGCTGACTGCCATAGTTCGATTTTATGGGAGAGATGGCAGAGGTCTTCAACAGAAAAATGTGGTCTTCCTATTTGATTGAAACGACCCATTTGAAGTTGAAATCCAGAGCATTGGTGGCTTTAACAATATTAGACCTTGAAAGTCAGTCCCTCCAGTATCTGGAAAAGCTGACCCTTTTGCAGCTGACTGTGCTTTTTAAAGAAACTCTGCAGCATTCACCTCTCACCTTCAAAGACAACTATTTATCTCACCATATTCTCCTCTCCTTCCTCACAGCACTTTACTGCTCTCCTCCCGTGTCTCAGCAGGAGAGTCAGTCCATTTCCCTCCGATTGTGCAGGTCAGTAGGGAAGGAATTACAGGGCATAATGGATTTGAAAGATGGTGAATCCATACTGAAAGGGTACAAAAGCTTCCACTTGGCTTGAAGGAATAGTTGTACTGTATGTCCTCATATTACAGCTACTGGAGCATGAAATATTCCTCCATGGAGACGACCCGGTATTTCCGAAAAGCCAATGAATATAAAGTCGAGATAAACTGCATAAAATTACGTTCAGAGACTGAGTGATTGTGCTCTTCGAGAAAACACTTCTGTACCTTTTACAATTATTTAGCAGGTGTTGAATCTTTAAACATGCAACAGTTCTTCTGACATGATAAATAATCACTTACAGAGAAATTGTAAAAGTGATCTGTCATACAATAAGCCAAACGTTCCCTCCTTTCAGGCTTTGAGTTTTTGAGGAGTAAACATTTTTGATTGTCTGTCCTTTTAAACCTTATGCTACTAAACTCTTCACATTATCTGATGGCAGGTTCTTATCCTCATGCTTTTGATTTGGTGACGTTTTGGCAAACAAATCTATGTATTGGGCTTGATTAGGGCAAAGATTTTACCCATGGTTGAAGTACACCAACAACACGACACGACACGACACAACACCTCTTTAGAGACTGTATCTCTGGGTTCAGAAAACCTCCAAAAGTCGAGGACAATGCCCCATTGGACTGGAAGACCATTTGTCCTAGAGTCCATTTCCCTGAAAACAAACACAGGTTTACCCAAAGGCCCATTATTATCCAATCAGAGGACTGATCACCCTACTCTGATTGGCTAATGCTCTATTCCATGGTTGTTAGGGTAGGTATAAGAACTAAGATTGATCAGTGCGATGGTAAGAAAATCATGGTTAGCCAATCAAAGCTTAAGGTTAAAGGAGAATAAAGACAGGGTGGGGACACACGTCTCTCCTGGTACACCCATTCTTCCAAACGTTCAATATTAAATCCATCATTTTTTATCCAGTAACCCAGAAAACAGTATTATATTAATGTCACGCAACCAAGGACCGTGAACGGAGCGACCTTTGTTGTCATTCTGCTCCTTTTTTTTGCAAGAAAAGTGTGTATTTTCAAAGAAATGGGCTTTCAGAACAATGAATGTTGGTTTTTCGAGGTAACAGGCTGTCAGACAAATGAGCTTTCCATTCAATTTGACATTTTTCTGGCTGATAGGGTTTAGTAACAATGGGCCAACAGAACAATTGCATGCAACTTATCTCTGTTGTCAAATAGACGTGTTGTTTGTGAATGCTGGTGCTATAACAGGGTCAGTTTTGGCCTCTGGTTTTACTTTTTGCTTCCCACTCAGACTACTTACAGACAAAGTGTGTAATTAAAACCTGTTTTAGCTGTTCCAGCCGTAAATGATCTCAAAAAGCCGAAATCTAAATTAAAAAAACATTAAAAGGAGAAAGGGACACAAGCAAATTCAAAAAGAAGTCTGGGGCTTCTCGCAGTAATTGCAGTGTTGGATAATAGACTGAACGACTTCAGGGACAAAGCTTTCATGAGAGTTTGAGTCAAATAATTGATTGGCTGATTGACAGAAAATCAATCAGCTGCTACACTCTTCTGTAGAGCGATCAATCGTGTAATCTATTCCTCAGAAAGAAATGCCGAATAGTCTTCACCAGGCTGTCAGTGTTAGGCAGGCGGCTCTTTACCGTCCTGTGTGACGATGATGGATATCGGCTTTAGGTCGGACGGAACAGGAATCTGAAAACTTATCCAGGCTTCAGGAAACTGTGATAACTGTCAATCTCACTTTGTTTAAAATCGACCCAAAACAGTGTTGTTTTTATTGTGAAGCCTCCAGTCCTGAGGAGATGTTTTAATACCCTTCTGAATCCATCATTTGTAAATATACCGTTGCTTTATAATTTTTCGTTTTGATTGCCCATGTTTTGAGAGTGAATTCTCTTTATTATTCTATATATACATGACATCAATTGCATCTTTGTCCGTCCAGAGAAATCGATCCTCCTCTGTTGCTCTCCACAAGGTTCATCCCTGTTCATCTTGGGTTTTCCTTGGGAGTTTTTCCTTGTGTGCTTCATCAGGCGGTGTCCTACGGTTTACTGTGAAGCCCTGTCACACAAATGCTTAATTTGTGATATTGAAAAGAAAATGTGACTGATCGATGTTTGATAAAGATGAGCTGCAGATGATCCAGTCATCGGGGTCTAATCTCCACTAGACTAACTATGATTTGTTACGTTCACAGCATTAAAACATTTGTGGCTCACGTTGTGACCGGCAACATAAATTAAAAGACGCCAAACCCGATGAAGTTTTCACCAACAGTATGGTTTCATTGAATGTTCTTCCTAAGTCAAACTAATCTAAATCTAACCAAAAGTCAGGTGAATAGGCTACACTAGTAAATAAGCTGCAAAAAGTGGGCTACCATTTCCTGCAGGCTAAAAAGAATAAGCAAAATGGAAGCGAGCTAAATCCTAACAGCCTGCTGCAGAGTGGCAGAGAGAGAGACTCCTCCAGCCTCCCTTTTATGCCTCAACAAGTGGAGATTAGGGACACCTGAGCCTCTTTTGGCAATTGCCAATATGTCTAGAGTTGTGATGTTGTCAGCGGGTATTTGAACCAAGTCTTCCTCTTCTGTTGACGCGTCATTTTTTACAGTCCAATTGTCAATGCGTTAATAGAGTTGGAGTTGGGGCGATATCTCAGAGCGGATTGTATATATTGGCCGTCGTTCTGAATAAAAATGACTGAATGCATATCTGTTTGTAGGGCTAAGCTGAAGTCAAACCGTGTGTGTGTGTGTGTGTGTGTGTGTGTTGCTGTTGTGTTGATTAGAGCAGCAGGTGGTAGATTAGCAGAAGTGCTAAGCGGATGTGTGTGTGTGTTCCTCTCTGTGTGTTTGTCAGTAAATACCTCAGAATCTTTTGTTCATAGGGCAGAAAACTTTCACAAGATAATGAAAACCCATCCTTGTGTGTGTGTGTGTGTGTGTGTGTCACTCTTTTGTCCTCTCTGCATACCTCCATTTGCGAGTTATTTTACCACAGAAGAAGACACTCGTCACATTTTAATTGGCAGTGTGAGGACTACCATGAACCCCCATACTTTGACTGAGAAATCATTGTTCGCCTGAAGAGAGTTTTTATCCACGCTGAAAAATAATTTCACTGCGATAATCATCCCGGGTGTATAATTCCATTAATTAAAGGGTTGTTTTTCAGTCCCAGCTTCGGCTAGGGACAAATAATAAAGTGGCGGGATGTATTTAGTGCAAAGCATTTAATAACCGCTGTGTTTATTGCTATCAGTTTGACACTCGGGGCCGACGTGCTGAGTGCCTGGTGATCAATCCTCATATATCATACTTATTATAATTTCATGATGAAGGCACTAATTAAAAGGGGAGTAGATTACTTTTTCCACGTGGATTCCATGTCAAAGTTGCCACGTCTCATCGAGCTTTTCATTAAAATGTTCATGCATGAACTCTCCAAATAATACTCAACACTTGTCTTCACACATCAGTCCGTTTTAGCCATTTGTATTGTAACTAACACAGCGACAACACTGACGACAGTGAAAATGTTGCTCAGTGATCTGCTATTTTTCATACCATTACCTCAACAAATCCAGTGCCTGTTTCGCAAGATGCTAAACAAAAATATGTTTATTTTCTTTCATTTAGGAGACGAGCTTTTACTATTTGGCATTTGTAAAAATCTGAGTTTTATAGTATAAACAATGCTAGAAATATTAGAATATCCTTGGAATAATACACGTACATAACATAAATATAGGCAACACACATTACTTAATATTATCAACCAAAAATATAAAAAGATTGAAAATAAATCTGAAATATTTGTGGGGTTTCTTCCCTTAAAGGTTCCATAGAAAGAATCTATCTGGTATTTTACTTGGTTCTCTCATGTCTACAAAGAAGGTATATAACTTTAGTTGATCCAAAAAATGTGCAGATGAGGTTTTACAGGCCCATTTACAACCCTATGATTTGGTCCTAGAATGAAACGAGCTGAATTGCCTTATTTGGGGCCTCATTTACATAACGATGATAAGCTCTGCTCTGATTGGATGGTTTACAAGGAGCAATCCATGGCTGCCTCAGAGCCCACAGAAGTAAAGGAAGTTCGCAAAACTGTGAGAGATGAACCATGGAGGCTATTGGCATCCAACCGTACATGTTTGAGTCTTTATCGGAGGAGGAAACCGATGACTCTGAAGAACAGCCAGTTGGTCGGAGATTAGAGACCAATGTTACGGAGTGGTGAGTGTTAGCGTTGGTGTTTCCAGCAGCTGGTGTATGCAAATGTTGGGGCTGGACTACCGTATGTGACGTCACACACAGGGGTTGTTGTAATTCACCCGTTTTACCGCTGTGATATGCATATTCATGATTTGCACGTGAAGGAGGAACGATGGTGTTTGAGGTTCACGGTATGTCAGCTCAATGTACCGAGCTCTCCTTATTCAACTATGCCAAGGTGAATACAGTTTTCCATTCTATGGCACCTTTAACCATAGTAGTACCTACTTTAGACTTGCACACAGAAATTAATATATTTTTTAAATTTTCATAATTTATCAAATCTGTATTTCCTAATTCTATTGTTATATGCTCTGGTAATTTATAATGTAAAGGAAAAAGCATCGATTCACTTTTATTAAAGAAGTATATAGAGTCCAAAATGGTAGAGCTTCCTTTAAATTCCAGGTCAGCTTCTTCACTGAGCAAGATAACTAAATGCTACATAATCAAAATGATTTTCTACATTAGGAAGACACACTTGCACCATCCAGCATTGCTCAAAATTAGGGTCCCACACATTTATAGTATAAATAACGGAAGACATAGTATTATAGAATACTGTTACCGTTAAATTAACATGGACATTCCGCATTCCTCAATATAAACACCAAGTGAGGCTTAAGCAGTACTTATTATCAAATTGAAAAATTGAAAACGAATGCTTGTATTAGTGCTGTGTTGGGAATTGAATTAGCTGTTGGAAATTGGAAGGAAAAGGCACCAAGTCATTTGTATAAAAGACGCTTACAGTCAAAAATGGCGGAGCGTCCCTTGAACCTCACATGGGTTCTCCACATGGCAAAAAGCACCGCCATGAACTCTTTCAAAACACTCATTAAACTCCAGTTAACTCAGGATTTTCATCTCCCCAGAAACCAGTGAACAATGCTCAACTAACCAGGGAACTCTGGGAAACCGTTTATTTAAAGCTTGCTTCCTATTGGACGGGAATCCGTATCCCCCCCCCCGCCTACTTCCTCTGTTGCTGAGCGACGGAGCTTTAACCCCTGTAAAAGGCAGCAGAGATAACCTTTACACAAAATGACAACAACCTTTATGAGATGGAACAACAGGGACAGAAGGTACCTGAATGCAACCTTTGTCTTGGTAGCTTCATTTGAGTTATTATGTTTCATACCAAGTCAAGAGAAGATACAACAAAGACCTCGTTTCAGACAACAGAGACACGGAAGTTATAAAAGGAGACGCAGTTGTTATAAACCTATTTATTTACCAAATGTGACTCTGTTATATATTTGCAGTGATGGAAAGTAACGGAGTACATTTACTTGAGTATTGTACTTTTTTGTCATATGTGTACTTGAGTTTCTCTATTTACTGCTACTCTGCTACTTTTCAGAGGCAAATATTGTACTTTTACCTCCACTACATTAGTTATACAACACTCAAAGTTATACATATGGTATAATGCAGTACTGCCATACACTACACAGTACTTCAAGTATTAGTCCACCTGGAAAAACTACAATACTAAAATGCATTCACAAAAAACAAACAGGGTAATATAATAACCGTATTAATAATAAATGCTGTGAAAAGATGCCATTTTCCGTAACGAGTACTTTTACTTTATACTTGAAGTACATCCAGCTGATAATACTCCTATTGTTTTATATTTTGGTGAAAAGGGTCATTATGCAGAATGAGTACTCTTAGCTTTTGCACTTTAAGGACATCATGATGTTTATACTTTTGTATGTAACGTCTTTACTTTATACAACTTTTACCTGAATGGAGTATTCGAAGACCAGAGAACTTCTACTTTTATTTACGTAAAGCATCTGAGTACTTCTTCAAACACTGTATATTAGTTCCCTCTATAGTTATAACACCTCAATTTCCCTCGGGATAAATAAAGCTTCTTGAATCTTGAATCTAACCAGACATCCTTCATGTTTCTGTTATGAGGACCAGTCCTAACAAACTCATTAAGGAATTAATGAATCCTAAACTAACTATAATAAGCCTATCATTTTAATTATTATTATTGTTATTATTATTTTAAATTATTATTATTGTTATTATTTTATATTATTATTATTATTGTTATTATTATTATTTTAAATTATTATTATTTTTATTATTATTATTATTTTAAATTATTATTATTATTGTTATTATTATTATCGCTTGAAAAACTACATTTTATAATAGAGCTTTCTGTTAATATTCAAATAAAAGCATGAATCCAATGTCAGGATGCTTTGGTGAATAATAGTGCCTAACCTCAGTAAGAGGAATTAAACTATATAAGACAGGATGTAGAAATCTATTGAACATAAATAGGAAATAATAAGAATAAGACAAAATACTGTGAATGAAAATAGGTGCAGTTTATCAAAGTGAAAGAACTGCAGTTGTGCAGAAATGTGCCAAATACACAAGATTCAGACTCTTTAATATAAGGAAAGGATTTAATATGTGATGTTTTTTGAATATGAAATGTAATAACCTATACTGTGTACTTTGCACTCTCCCTCCTCTGTATGCAGGTCTGACAAACTGAAAAGCTTTGAGTCTATTTTCCAGATATTGAGCCAGAGTTTTGGTAGCTCTGTATTCTTCTGGTAATTCAATAGATGTAGAAATTGCTTCTTCAACCGATTGATTGTTGATTTGTTTCTGTGAAATGTCAGCCTTTAAAAGAAGCGCTCTCTTTTTATTTGTGTTTGGCATCGAGGGGTCTGTGTCCACGCGCTGAGATATTAAAACCAGTGCTATTAAATTATCTTTACATCTTTTCTGTCCTTTCGGGTAGTATTTTTAATCCGAAACTGAACCCTACAAATTCAAATACTTTGCCAATAACCTATTTTTTCACTGTGCTTGTAGTTATACGACTTTGATTGTTGTGTTGGAGCAAATATTTTTACTTTTCATGACATATAAACATTTATTTAGTTCCTCTTTTGCGTGACAGTTTATTTATTTTGCAATATTTTCCATGCACTATATTCGTGCTGAATATGCACTTCTTCTTCTTCTTCTTGTTCTTGTTCTCCTTCTCCTCCTCCTCCTCCTCCTCCTCCTCCTCCTCCTCCTCCTCCTCCTCCTCCTCCTCCTCCTCCTTCCCCTCCACTCTTTTTAAAGGAGGATATCATGTAAGACTTCCATTCAGGCGATCACTGTTCACAGGAGAGTAAAACCTGACATCAGATTTCGTACCTGCAGGATCTGTGCACCTCTTCCCTTCTTCAGAGGGACTGACAGGCAGACACAACTGGGTCACAGTACTACATTTAACTCTCTGTAGACACACACACACACACACCACACACACACACACACACACACACACACACACACACACACACACACACACACACACACACACACACACACACACACACACTTGATATTATCCTGATATGTACTATTCATCATTTATACTTCACTATGTTTCAATCATATCTCTACACCTGTATAATGAGAGATGTATAAGCATCAATCATTCAATCATGTGCTCTTTCTGCTGAAGGTCAATTTGCACATATGTCACTGATCTCACACACACACACACACACACACACACACACACACACACACACACACACACACACACACACACACACACACACGGTCATCTTTCACCACTTTCTGCTCTTATTGATCTTCACAAAAGGCAAACCCTATTATCTATTTTCCTCTGCCCACTTTATTTCTTACTCAGATACATCTATGTAGAACTGAGAGAAAGACATAAGTGTTTGTGATTACTTTCTTTGCAGATTTCAGTGATTTGAGAGTCTGTTTCAACCTTTAGGACTCATGAACTAGTGTATTCACTTGTATTAAAACAGAGCGCACAAATTGAAACTAACTGAAAGGCTAAAGTATTAATGGATCAAGCCAGAAAAGTGTTTTGATTCTTATTTGTCATGTGCAACTAGGTAGAAGATTGAAAGCAGAAAGGCTCTGAGGTATGTTAGGAAGCAGGAAATGTAGTCAGTCAGTCTTTCAAAAGGAGGATTAAAGAGTGAATAATGATTTCCAAAAGCTCCGTGTGTCAGATGTGTTCTCAGAAATATTGAAGTCTCAGGTAATGTGTTTCCTCTTTGTGAGAGTCACAGGTTACATTTCACTGGCGGTGTGTGTCTGGTTTAGATAACACAGGGAACAGGAGTAACACGCTGCTGCTGCTAAAGTGACAGCTGTTATTCTTGTCACAGTAGTGAGTCTTCACATAATTTATCCATACAGGAAAGAGCTCTGGTTGTTTTAATGAGTCTCTTTCACATGAGGGATGCAGTCATTTGACAGGCTGTGTCCAATAGTAATATGGGTGAAATAAGGGTCTAGTAAAAGGGTAATATAGATGATATAACAGTGTATCATGTGTGTAAAAAGTAGTGTAACACGGGTGCAAGAGGGGTGTATTAATGTGTTATGTCTGTGTAATAACGGTGTAATAATATTGGTGTTACATGGGTGTGGGTTTTATCAGGTGGCTTAGTTGAATACTTGATTCTGATTGGTCAATTCAGAACATGTGACACGCAGACCGTTGTCAAGGACTATATTGACCGTTGTTAAGGAGGATCAAGAAAGGACAAGAGGTTAAAAGACGGAGCGCCGGACGTCAGATAAAGACAGACAGGAAGTGAACACTCACAGGAACACGGTCTGGGCTCTGCGGGGTTTAAGGACTCGTAAGTGGATCAGAAACTGTGAACAGACTTGAACAGTTACGGAACACCTCGATCAGTGCTGCCGTAAAGTTGTTGTTGTTGTCGCAGTTCCAGTCGTTGGTGCGCGTGGAGCGGAGTTTCAATTTTCTTAGCGGAAGAAATACGATCATTCTTTGAGTTCAAAAATAATTTCAGCGAATACTGGGAGTATCTGGGCGGGATAATCTGCAGCGAGGGGGTCATTATGGGGAAAAGAACACCCGACCATGATCAGTTTGAATAAAAACATTGGTTTAATAAGGGTGTAATCCACATGTACCGTGCGTGTAATGTGGGTCTTATAATGGTGTAATAGAGGGGTGAATATGGGTCTAATAAGGGGAAAACCTAAGGATAATAATATAGACATAATTATCGTGATTCAATTAGATCATTAATAAATGTACAAATCAGTTCATTAAAAAAAGCCATAAAGTTGACCAACATTAAAATGATGAACATAATAATAGATCAATAAACATACTGCAGTTTTATTACATTTACATTATTCCAATATGGCTGAACCATGAATGAATACCTTCATTAAGCTAGCCCCTTCATTCTTAAACATAGAACGTGAATACAAATATTACAGAATAAAATTAAACAGTTTACAGTACATATACACTTCTGATGTATAAGTGACCAGCTTCACAGAGGAATAGCTGCCGTTAAATACAACCAATTTGTTCACGGGGCCTCTGAAACACTCCTGATTGCAGCTTTCCTGAAACATAAAGCCTCATGTGTTGATTCTGCTCCGACCCTGCCTGCACCAACACCATGTGTTAGCATTACAGGTGGTACGCTAACCTGTCACACAGTGTCACACTTCAGGGAACATTTACTTCTCATCCCTCTCTTCCTCTTTTTCTAGCACTAACTCTCTCTCTCTCTCTCACACACACACACATGCAAAACAAAGTCAATTACCGTGTTCATTACAGCACACACACTCTCTCTGAGGCACCTTACACTGCGAAAAGAGTCCCAGAAAGGCTTTTCATCTTTTCAATTACACCTCTGAATGAAGCGAGGGAAGGGTGTGAAAGGAGAATGAGTCCAGGGATGGCATAAAGTGGCCTTGTTACAATGGACGCTGCAGTGTGTGTGTGTGTGTGTGTGTGTGTGTGTGTGTGAGAGGGTGTAGAGGTGGTAAAAAAATCCAACAAAAGAACCAGTCACTCTCCCTGCCTCTCTCACCGTCTCTGTCTCTCACACAGACGTTCACACATTAAATCTGATAAAAGCAGCAGGAGCAGTGAAGCTTCTTTGAGCCAGAAAAAGCATTTTACCCTCAGAGAAGTTCTCCTGGTGGGACGGAGTCGTACGTTTGACAGACGTCAGGGCGTCCTGCTGCAGGATCAGTGACACATGATTGGGAGAAGTTGGTGCATACTTCTGAAAACTGTCAGTGAGCAATGTAAATGTCATCAGACCCAGAATCAGCCAGAGATATTTGACACCAGTCTTTAAATGCACAAGCTTCATTTGACCTTTTAGAAGTTGTCTTTTCCTAGACAACTTTTATGTTTAGTCTCGTATTTTGTGGAAAAATCACGTAGGGAAAAGGAAACACGGTGCTTTCATTTGGGAGACTGCGCTTTGTGTACTGTGTTCAAACCAAAGTAAACAATGGCTTTTTTAAACTAACGTATGTGGTAACAAACATACTTACATGTATTTGAAGCAGAACGATCATGACTTCAATCTTCTTTTGTGGGTCAACTAAAGCTGTGTTATCTGGAACTGTTATATGTTGTCTGTGCTGCAGCTGTCCAGGCTAGCAAACCTTTGGAGAAGAGATTATGAAATCTTAAGATACTTTCCAAAGTTGAAATGACCGTGGATATGTAAATAAATAAGGCTTTTTTTTTGCGTTTTGGTTTTCTTTGAAATGACAGCGTTGTAGAAAATGACAGGAATGATCACTCCGTGTGTTTGTTTTTATTTTACTAACACGTCTTCAGGCATGTCTGTGTAATGTTGTTGTTGCAAATTAATTGTTTATGAATGAATTAGCATGCTAATCAGATGCTAATACTCACATTGTGTGACAGGAAGGATGCATTTGCATATTTGATTGGCTCCTTCTGACACTTGTGAACTTGTGTGTGTGTGTGTGTGTGTGTGTGTGTGTGTGTGTGTGATAGGATGCAGATTAATATTGAATAGTGTTGGGGACATAAGGGATCAGAAGATATATAAATGGTGTTTAATGTATATCATTTTAAACAATGTCAGTTTGGGGTCAGAGCAGATAAATACCAAGGATTTGGGATCAAAAATAGCATAAAATCAAGACATTTTGAAAGATACTGATCAGTTCATGCATGATGGTCATTGTGTAATGAGTAAGCTCAATTATTTATTGTATATTACAACCAAGTTAAAGAAAAATAAGTCTCTGATATAAAGACGTCTTACATTTCTATAATTTGTCATAATGGGTTTGAATGCCTCCTTTATAGACTGTACCTGTATCATGACAATCTAAAAATCTACACAAAAACAACAATACTGTTTGAGTTCTTCAACGGTTTCGCTCATTGTAAGCTAATGCACCTGCAGGATTCCAGTTTGTCTCTTCATGGTTGATTGCACTTACTGTAAGTCACTTTGGATAAAAGCATCTGCTAAATGAACTGTAATAAACTAAGGGCTGTTTCTGCAGCCAGTGATACACGTGTTCCTGGTGACGGTTGTGAGTGTGTTGGTGTACAAATATCTGTGTTTGGTTGCATTACATTGGACCTTTAGCTGAGAAACTCAAGGTCATGCTGAGCTGTTGATATGCATGGAAGTTATTTTTCTCTCGGTCATCACGTATCGTCTGCTCACAGTCCTTCTTCTGTCTCAGCCAGACTGTGCTGGAGCTATTTACAGATTTGCTTGTCCCACTACTTTGGCCTTGCATGACCCACTTTTTCATGTTATATTTCTAACTCTGGCTTTATGGTGGATATTTGTATTGTTCAGTCTCTACTGGTTGATGTTTGCTTGCTTTGCACAGGATACGACACTTGAATATTTGAGCCTATGAGGCCATTTAAGGCCAGTTATGCACGCTCAAAGTTTATACTAAGGTACAAAACAGCTCTATTCTTTGGACTAATAATTAGGCTACTGGAATTCAAGGTAACTTGCTATTTCTCTTTATTAAAGGTATTTATGTGAAACTATAACCATATGTACCTCCTTGAGGGGTAATTATTATCCTATTATTATTATTATCCTGCTGATGTTCAGGTGTATATCAGTATGTAGCGTCTCTACTTTAAAGAGTCCTCTCCTGCTGATGTTCAGGTGTATATCAGTATGTAGAGTCTCTACTTTAAAGAGTCCTCTCCTGCTGATGTTCAGGTGTATATCAGTATGTAGAGTCTCTACTTTAAAGAGTCCTCTCCTGCTGATGTTCAAGAGAAATAGCAAGTTACCTTGAATTCCAGTAGCCTAATTATTAGTCCAAAGAATAGAGCTGTTTTGTACCTTAGTAAAGAGTCCTCTCCTGCTGATGTTCAGGTGTATATCAGTATGTAGTGTCTCTACTTTAAAGAGTCCTCTCCTGCTGATGTTCAGGTGTATTTCAGTATGTAGAGTCTCTACTTTAAAGAGTCCTCTCCTGCTGATGTTCAGGTGTATATCAGTATGTAGAGTCTCTACTTTAAAGAGTCCTCTCCTGCTGATGTTCAGGTGTATATCAGTATGTAGTGTCTCTACTTTAAAGAGTCCTCTCCTGCTGATGTTCAGGTGTATATCAGTATGTAGAGTCTCTACTTTAAAGAGTCCTCTCCTGCTGATGTTCGGCTGTATATCAGTATGTGGTGTCTCTACTTTAAAGAGTCCTCTCCTGCTGATGTTCAGGTGTATATCAGTATGTAGTGTCTCTACTTTAAAGAGTCCTCTCCTGCTGATGTTCAGGTGTATATCAGTATGTAGAGTCTCTACTTTAAAGAGTCCTCTCCTGCTGATGTTCAGGTGTATATCAGTATGTAGTGTCTCTACTTTAAAGAGTCCTCTCCTGCTGATGTTCAGGTGTATATCAGTATGTAGAGTCTCTACTTTAAAGAGTCCTCTCCTGCTGATGTTCAGGTGTATATCAGTATGTAGAGTCTCTACTTTAAAGAGTCCTCTCCTGCTGATGTTCAGGTGTATATCAGTATGTAGAGTCTCTACTTTAAAGAGTCCTCTCCTGCTGATGTTCAGGTGTATATCAGTATGTAGAGTCTCTACTTTAAAGAGTCCTCTCCTACTGATGTTCAGGTGTATATCAGTATGTAGTGTCTCTACTTTAAAGAGTCCTCTCCTGCTGATGTTCAGGTGTATATCAGTATGTAGTGTCTCTACTTTAAAGAGTCCTCTCCTGCTGATGTTCAGGTGTATGTAGCGTCTCTTTATTTTTCTCATACTGCCTGTGCTGCAGCACCTCTTTTCACCCTCTGTCTGAAACCAGAACCCAGTCTGCTCTGATTGGTTAGCTTGCCGGCTCTGTTGTGAATGTTCAACTGCTCAGAGATGTCCCGCCCCTCAGCCCATCACGTACAATGTGTTGGAGCGCTAGCCAACAGAAGTGCAAGTGTTACAAGTTGGTCAAATCTATTCATGTTGTTAATAAATGAAAGACGCCTCACCCTTTAATAAGATTGTCCCCCTGTGAGCTCAGGGATCAACAACAGCGGCCCTTTTCGAGAGAAATGAACAGCCGACCTCCTTTAATCATGATTAAATCACTCGTTATTCAGATATGAACTCATAGAAAAAGCTAACCCGACTGTTTTCCATACATTTGAATATTACATATATTTTTTCACTGTGAGCGCATGCAGCATACACAAGTGTGTACTGTATACACACACTCCTCACTGTGTAGTACCTAGAACGCTTCTATAATTGGCCTCATGCTGACTAGAGAAACATGGGAGGAAATTATACAAATAAGTGTGAAGTCCCCAGCAGGAAGCCATGGGAAATGTGCTAAAATCAACCATAATTTAGGTGAAAACTGGCAATTTTCTAATTACCTTTCCATCTATTCTCTCTCGAGTGTTTTTGAATTGAGTCAAACTCCACAGAAAAGCACACAATGTAAAAAAAACAAAAACATTTCTGAATTTCAAAACTGTTTATTTAGAATTGTTTTATGTGACTTAAGACTGGAAACACGTTTGCATACAGACTCTCCACTCTGTAGTATTTTGAATGTAATTATAATATAAAATATTTGAAGAGAAGTTCAACAAATTACTGCACGAGTTTCCCTGCTGGAAGCCAAACTAGAAATTTGCAAAAAAACTGGTCATTTTTACAATTCATTTCCAGGCTAAATGTAAAAAAATGGAAATATAATCTAATTTTACGTCACTTTTTTCAGGATTTTCATGTATTTTTCCAGTGTGAAATCATGCAGTATATGCACGTTTGCATTCAGAAAATACAAGTCAAAATGTGTGTATAATTGGCCTCATGCTGACTGGAAAAACCATGGAAGAAAATTATACGAATTAAAGTGTCCCCAGCAGGAGGCCAGTCTCAATTCCTTTTCGTCCTTAGGGTTTTTAAACCTTTTTCGACATTTGTGTTTTTTTTTTACCAGAAACCCTTATTTTTATCATGAGGAAAACAGAGCAGGAAATCCGTGGCTAGAATCTACTCTCTCGATCTCACAGCTGGAAATGGACGCCTCTGTCTGTGATCAGCGGTGTGCAGGTGTCTGCCGTGATGTTTATATCTCTGATGATGGACACATATACCGCAGGACGAGTGTCACAGATGCTCACGCGTCTCATCTCCATTGTTTCCCCGGCTGAAGAGCGACTCCTTTAATCCAAACGCTTCTGTTTCTGCAGCTCTTCTTGTCTGGCGTTGATGAGGTGAAATTACATTGCTGATGGTGTTGCAGGGATTCTGTCAGTCACACTGATTGGTCATTTCACTCTCTTGGTGGCGGCTGATTTTGGTTTGTGTTGCACAGAGAAGCATGTAGTAGATTATACTTTTGACCCCTTTCCAAAGTTGAGTAATATAGAAGATGCCTTATCCAAGAACTTTACTTGTGCAGGGTGGCAACTAATGATATGATCGATGATTGTTTTCTTCATTATTGAATGTCAGGAAATGCAGAAGAAATGTCTGTCAGTGTTTCCCAGAATTCATGGTGTTGATTTCACGTGCCTTAAACATTCTTCAGGTGTGCCTACTCATGACTTATTATAGAGAACTACATCACATTTCCTTATATTTACTGACCTTATCAAGAGGGTTTCATGTCCAGGAAACATTATCCATGCAGAAAATGATCATAATGTAAGACATTGTGCATTTATTTTCCATTTATATCTAAAGAATGTCACATACATTAAAACTCAAGCTTCTTAAACTGTAATTTTATCGTCTTTAAGGTGAAACATCTGCATTTACAGTTATATATTGATAATTTCCCTTCATATTTAGCTCTTAAGAAGAAATAATATGGGTTTTGAAGAGGCACTGTTCTGTTTTTTATTGGGTTTCCCTTTCCTGTAGTGGGTTATTGTGCATGTAAATGGTCTGCAAAGGCCAAAATTCCTGTGTTTCTCTCCCACACACTTCACTATGACGTGAGATCACTTTGTAACACTCGGGCTTCTATTGGTTAGCACCCCTCCAAAACATAGTATGCAACAGGCTAAGGGGCGGGGCAACTCTAAGCTGTTGACCAATCACAACAGAGCTGGCCCCCTAACCAATCAGAGCAGACTGGGCTCTGGTTTCAGACAGGGGGTGAAAAGAAGAGCTGCAGCACAGGCAGTATGAGAGAAATAAAGAGCTTTCTGAACATTAAAGCATGGAGACATGTCCCAGGAGAGGAAAAAAACACTGTTATACACCTGAAAATTAGCATGATATGTCCTCTTTAAGATACAACTCATGAGATAATCAGGTCCATTTAAATGTCTTGGCTCTGTCCAGGTCCCAGTGACGGATATGATTTGGTAGACTATTAATTTTCTGATCCATAATTCATTTTGACGCCTCAGATTAATGAGTGCAGTCACCTGACCTGTTACCATTTTAAGCGTGCAGCCTTTAGTCTTTTGATTATATTTTCCATCACGCAGTTCCTCAAATGAAGCAAAAGAAGTGCAGATAATTCACATTTTGAATATTATTTTGGGAAAATGTAAACAAACAATATAGTTTTGGTTATGTCAAGTACTTTTAATGGTTTTAGCTTTATTTTTGATCCCCAGATTGAAATCTCAACTCTGAAATAAGGAAACTAAAAACATGTAGTAATAATAATGAAAAAATACATAAATTAATAAATCAAATAAATGATTCAAAAATAATAATAACGAATAAAAAAGCTTTATTTTTATTGCACTTTTTATAAAACGTTTGCAGCAGCTCCGAGTGCTTTAAAAATAAGGCACATTATATGATAGACAGAAATAGAAACCAGAAACTCAGTGCAGGTCAAACACATTTTATAAATATATTTAACACCCGATTTTTCTTCTGTGTTTTATCTGCTTCTATTAAGCCAAAAAATGTGTTTCGCCAAAAAGCGATGTCTCACAGGATGGCTATTTTATGCCTTCTTTCCTCCGGTCTCAGCTCGCCTCTCGTACCTTGACTGTATAAATGAATATTAGTTGAAAAGGATGTGAAGTTACGGTGACTCCTGTGGGGTTGTCTGTGCTCCACAGAATGATGAGGATAAACTAACAAACTAACAAGCAGCCTCTTCAGGGGGCTCTCTGAAGCCACTAATGGGAGCAGGGGGGATTCTTATTATTTCTAATGAACAGGTTTATGTGAGTCTGACCTCTTCTCTCGTCCTCCATGTTTCCCAGCTGAATTCGCCGGGCCTGCTGACTATGCCCCGGAGCCCCACCTCCAGCGAGGATGAGATGGCCCAGAGTTTTTCCGACTACTCCGACGACTGCGCCTCCGACAGCTCCCGAGAAGAGACCATCTACGAGACGATAAAGGCCACCGCCGAGCAATCGCAGAGCCGCATGGACGACATCAGCACCAACTCGCTGGTCATCCGCATCCTCATCCCCGACCTGCAGCAGTCGGTGAGAAACACAGAGACGTCATTAGTCTATTCGCCTAGATGTGAACCCGGGGATGTTGAGGACCCCAAAGTTTTATGTTAGAAAATGTATAGAACGGGTCCCAAGCACATAGAAACTGCCGGATGCTAACTTGCTTATGTAGGGCAGTTTGCATAATTAGCATTAGCCTTAATTAGTATTAAATATCATTAATATAGCATCATTCTGGACTGGTTTTCTGGGATTATGGAGGATTCTGAATCCATTTCTGACATTTCAAGGATCCAAAATGTCATTTTTTGATATTTGTACATTAGATAGATTGTGAAAAACAAATACGATCATCCTTACACAGGAACTAGGAACATTTTACAGTGGGGGTTGGCTAGGGCTAATGAGGAGATTGGCACTTTTAATGGTGGACAGAAGAGACAATGACAACGTTCAAGAACATTTTTAGTTCAGTATAAAGTCTTAAAGTAAAGTCACAAGTCATACATTAAAAAGAGAACGTTGAACTACCATGATTTATTCCACACTTTCTGCTGCAATACTATCCCAAAAGGCATTGTCATAGAGTCTTTTATAGGGGGGTCCAAGCCTGATCTGACAGGGGCACCCCCCTCCCATCCCCCAGAACTGCCCGTGCCATTACAGGTCATTTAGAAATCTGATTTGATTAATTGGATTAGATTAGATGTGCTGATGAATCCCACATTAGGATGCATTTTTTGGCATGAGAAAAAGACATTGAACTTGAATGAAACATGAAATGAAACAACTATTTGATATGTAAAGTGTATAACAATAGTTATGCAATATATGCAAATTGTTCAGGGTTATTGGAGCAAGAAAACAGAGTCAAAAAGAAACTAAAACAACTATGGAGAAATTAGTTCTCTGCAAAGGTTACACGTCTTACAGGGTTATTGCTTTTGGCACATAATATTTCCTGTGTTGTTCCTCGTTGGAGAATGATTTGAGATTCAGATGCTCTAACCACACTGACTTACATACACCTCCCTCCAGTAGACATCCATACAGGAGCAATCTGGAGTCTAGTATCTTCCCAAAGGGAAAGCAAATCAAGTTTTGATAGCCCAATATCTCAGGGGGCTTTACAGTGTACACCCTCTCTCCTTAGACCCTCTTCGTAGTCCCATTCCCGTGAGCCACAGCCACAGACATATGTTCCCATCATACTTACAGATTATCTCCAGAACACTACAAGCTAGAGTCTCCTTTTAATTTCACTTTTTGTTCTTCAACTTCACATCGAAGTATTGATTTCAGAAGCTTCTTGTGGATAATTAATGATGGTGTATTTGACATCTTATTTGTTTAGCAGGTAAACAAAACACTGAAGCTGCTCCACATGGTGTAGTGTTTATTCAAAGTCAAAGTCAGCTTTATTGTCAATCTCTCCACATGTACCAGACATACAAAGGAATTTAACAAGTGTTTCTCTCTATCCCACAGTGAAGAGGTAAAGTGCACAGGCACTACAGATAAGACAAGATTATTAGAGTGAGAGCGGGGTATGAGAGGCTCTGTATGGTCTTCTGTAGCTTTACAGAGGTGGCTCGTATAACCCGTTTCAGTATGCATTAAAAAAACATGTGTGTTTTAGAAAATGGAGGGTGGGAAAGTGGAAGGTGAGTACACAAACGAGGATTTCAAGATGTGAAAGGGCTTTCACTCTCAGTTCACTCCACCACAACAAGCTTGCAAGTGTCTTGAAGAAGTGAAAGTAAAACCTAACCAGTAAATATATCAACAGTAGAAATATACAGTGCTGTATCTCCATGGGTTTCTATAGAATTCACAATTTACAATATCCAAAATAAGTTGAGACATGAAGCATGAAGTACTCAGGCCCAAGTTTACACGCATCATTTGCATTTTCATCTAAAAACAATCCCGAAATAATAGGCCAAAGTTTTTACGATAACCTTTCTTAACATGTCCTTATTACTTCTGTATGAATAATATCTAAAATATGAATATTTAAAGGCTGTATTTGTCTGTATGCAACATACAATTGACTTAACGAAAAAGCAAAAATAAATAGAATAGCCAAATATAAGAAATGCTACAAGTAAGGAAAATATATACGGATAAAATATAATTAAATTCCTTTTTTTTAATATATATATATATATATATATTTATATATATATATATATATATAAATATATATATAAATAAATATTTATATATTTATATATATATGTTTTTCCTACTTTTTTTGGGGGGGACATTCTTACACTCTTCATGCTAAATCATATGATCCCACTTTCCCCTAGGATGAACAACATGTATTCTGATTCTGTTTAGACAAACATAATACAAGCTTACATTCTGCACAAATGAACACACACTCTACTCCTTAGTGAAACAGATAAGTGAATATGTGAAATTAACGTGCTTCACATTTTGCACAAATGGATCACCAGAGAAAGAAAGCAAAACATAATAATTACCAGCCTCTGAAACGTGATAAAAGCTGCCTCTGTTCGAAAGGCTTCTTACAGTAATCTCACTTATTTCAAAATCAACTGAACCTAAATGACCAACACTTACGAGGTGTCCTTTCCCCTGGAAACATGCAGCCGTGTGTGAGTGGGCGACATGTAGTGTGGGCTGACGTATAAGCAGAGTGTGTAGGTGAGATGTCCATTTAAAGGGGAGGGGGTTTCATAAGTGTGAGTCTTTACTCAGGGAAATGTCTGATTGTAAATAATGTAAGGTTGCAACAGGGTTTTGTAGATCAGCCAACTCACTTGCGTAGGTGTTGCACGGCTCAATACTGAGCACTATAAAACAGGGACCAGCTTATGTATCATATGTTGGTGCAGGGTGTAACAGGTGATGGGATAACAAACGTGTGTAAGCCCTGAGGAAAAAAAGGATATGACTGATGAAAGATGTTATAATTGTTCCCAGATTTTCCATTAGTATGTAAATGAATGTCAGGTAGATGGATAGCAGAAAGCAAATGATGCATAATGAATGTTATTATCAGGCCCAGACTCATATATTCACAAAGTGTGTGAAAACATCCATGCATGTAGTTTGCCCCTGGATAAGGAGTTCTATTCCTTGGTATTTCTACCTACATAGCAAAAGTTTTTAGAGATACATTTTGATTTTCTTGTGTGACGTTGGAATAAGAACCAACTATCGTCTCTGTCTTAAAAAAAAAGAGAGAGGCTATTTTCAGCATAATTATAGAAAACAGAGAAATCTGCCTCCCAGCTTGAGGGCTGTGTATTGGCATGAGTCTTGCAAAATGACACACATCATGATGCAGGGGGTACAATATAATATATTGCAATGAAAAAAAGAATAAACAGCTGAATAACAACTCTTAAATGCAATCAGTGCGATCTGCAATCATCACAGTCACTGAAACACCCAAAAGAACTGAGTGGCTCTGTAAGTAGGGACTTGTACTGGGAGCCGTAGGGTTGCCGTTTCAAGTCCCCGAACAGACCTACAATATTACTGCTAATATGTTGTATGTGTGACAATTGAAGAGGGTTTCATCCTCTGATTCTATCTAACAAACATTTGCCAATACCAGTGTCACTTGTTTTGAATAATAGTGGTTCATAAAACATAATATTGCTTCCTGTATTGATACACACTGCCCAGCCAAAATAAAGGTCACAGGCCTGTGGGGGGCAGTGCTATGATCTGGGGTTGCTGCAGCTGGTCTGCTCTAGGTTCAGCAATGTGCCCAAAGAATGAGGTCAGCTGACTCCCTGAATAAACTGAAGGACCAGGTTATTCCATCAGTGGATTTCTTCTCCCCTGATGGCACGGGCATGATCCAAGAGGACAATGCCAGGATCCATCGGGCTCAGATTGTGACAGAGTGGTTCAGGGAGCACGAGACATCATTTACACACATGGATTGGCCCCCACAGAGTCCAGACCTGAACCAGATTGAGAATCGTTGGGATGTGCTGGAGAAGAGGTGGTGCAGTGGTCGAATCTCCCGTCATCGATACGAGATCTTGGAGAAAAATGAATGCAAGACAGAAATAAATGTAGTGACGTTGCAGAAGCTGGTGGAAACGATGCCACAGCGAATGCGTGCCGTGATCAAAGCTGAAGGCGGTCCAACGGATATTAGAGTGTGACCATTTTTTTTTTGGGCCAGGAAGTGTATTTCTCTTCCTTACTTCTAGCACTTCCAATGTACATATTATAACAGTATTGTTGTTGTTGTTGTTGTTGTTGTTTTATGAACGACAGATAATGTTGTAAATCTTAGTTAATGATACATCACCAAATTTAATTATTTCAGCTTCTTCTTCTCTGTCCCTGACATTAATTATGTTCCTAAAACTAAAATAAAAACAAGAAGAAAATCACCTAAATAACAAAAAAAAGCGTAATTAATTTAACTTTCAATCCTCTTCTGTATTTTATCTGCCTCAAACACTGATATATATTGTGTTACAACGTCTGAAATGTGTTTGAGAATAACAACACAGCTTTAACAGTGCGTGTTTTATTGATTGTAAGGAATTATTCATGTTGCATTCACTGACTGTACGGTCGCAGCGTCATGCATTCACTAGCATCAAACTGTTGCTTGTAATGAAGCTCCAGAGGTGGGAGGACAAAATGAGCTGAGAAAGATTACTGAAGCTGCTGTGTGCAATATATATGCTGCATTGATCATATAGCATATCCACTGTAGCTGTCTATGGATATTCCTTTACTGTCATTCCCAGAGAAGGTTTATCATCAGAGAGCAGCGGTGCCTCCCTGCACCCCCCCTATGGATGAGCAGCTGGAGTGTGTACAGTTTCATTGGACTAATGCAGCTTTGTACTCCAGCTCTGTGTTTGATGTGTGTATCCTCGGGGACTGACTGAAAGCTGTACGATGGATGTCCATGACAGTAGAGTAAGCCAGGTTATTTCCTCACCCCCTAGGAAAAAAAAGGCAGAAGAAGAAAGGAAGGGAAGTAGCATGGAGGATTCTTTGTAGAGCTCTTCCTCTGGAAAAGCCACCTGATGCCCCTCTCATGAGTTTCCCTGAGCATCAGCCTCAAGTGCTGAAAGAAAGTGCCAAAAACGTCAGTTCCTCGAATGGCCACTTGAGGCTCAATCCAAAAGGGGGTCGGTCACCTCAGGTTTAGGATGAGGCATGTAATGGTTACAATAAGAGCAAGTTTTCAGTACCCAGTCAATGTATGTAAGTCAATGTAATGTCCTCTGAAGTAATGGAATCACAACGAGGTGTGTGTGTGTGGGCTTGTTCTGCTAACGTTATGGGGGCCCAGTTTCATTATTACAAATGATAACATTTTAAAGAGGTCCTCTTATTCTCTTTGGCGTGTTCCCTCTCCTGTAGTATGTTTTATAGGTTTTAGTGCATGTAAATGGTCAGCAAAGGCTCAAATCTTTGAGTTCCCTCCAGAGGGAGTTTTCTCCCTCCGACACACTCCCCCCATGAGTCGTTATGTCCTCTAAAGTAATGGAAATAAAACGCTGTGTGTGTGTGTGTGTGTGTGTGTGTGTGTAGGCTTGTATAACTCAGGCTCTGGGGGACAGAGTAATATTGTGCTGATTCACCGTCCTTTTGGGGACAAACTCAAGTCCTTATAAAATAAATCATTTTGTGATGTAGAATTGGCCAAACATCAGGGTAATGTCATTCAATGTAAGATGTCCTCTAAAGTTATTGGTGGGTGTGTGTGTGTGTGTGTGTGTGTGTATGTGTGTGTGTGTGGGTGTGCCTTCATGTGTGTGATCCAGTGGGGTTGGATCCTCACGGTACAGTGCTGACCCAGAGAAGACTCTTGACCCCTTTTATGTAATTAGCTCGGATATAACTCCAGCATAGAAGAGTGTGTGTGTGTGTGTGTGTGTGTGTGTGTGTGTGTGTGTGTGTGTGTGTGTGTGTGTGTGTGTGTGTGTGTGTGTGTGTGTGTGTGTGTGTGTGTGTGTGTGTGTGTGTGTGTGTGTGTGTGTGTGTGTGTGTGTGTGTGTGTGTGTGTGTGTGTGTACTCACATGTGTACTAATCTCTCTCACATGTATGCACTCTCCTGATCCTGATTTCACATTCATCACTGAGCACTTTGTGTGCCACTTGATCACATGATTTAGTCACACAGTCCACTTGAAATCAAACTCTGTTGAATAAACGAGACGCTCAGCCCGTCACCCCGGCCGTCCGTCTGCAGCTTTGATGTATGGACTATTGTACAGAAGTAAGCGTGTGCAGTCTGGACCTTTCATGAATAAGAGATAAATATCTTACTGGTATTTCTGCCTCTTTTCGCCTTTTTGAAGATTAGCTTAGCTTTGCTTAGCTTTACCACTAAGCTGGGAGTTAATATGGCTTTGCTTAAAGTTAACCACCTTTAAAGCTCAATGAAATCCAAACGTTGTGTCTCATGTTTTATCAGTACAGACCCGCATGTAAAAACAACTACTTGTGGTTTATGTAGAGTAATACGTTTGAATCTTATTTAGCTTTAAATGTGTCGGGAATTTTCGACAAAGCCTCACTAGCTTCATGCTTTCAGTGTTTATGCTCAGCTACGTAAATCATTTCCTGGCTCCAAATTTGTATACACCATCTTTAACCTTAACTGAAGGTCTTCTTAAAATCTTGTTTAAAAAAGCAAACAATTTCACACAATGCCATACCTTCCCTTGGATTTATTTTCTAATCACATTCTGAGATTTCTGTCTGGAGCCTTGAGACTAAAGACAGTGGCAGCTGGAAAGGCACTGCTCTTCCCACCATGTTTTTCTTTCTACTTCTTCAAACTGTCCTCCTCAAATCACTGTTCATTTCTCTCAATCTATTTCATCCATCTCCCCTCTGATGTTATGCCAGTACACAGCTCTTACCTCCAGATGGAGAGACCATCTTCTCACAGCTCATTTTGGTAATAATTCAAGGAACACAATGGCAGACTTGAGGTCCACCGAGCAAGCTAGCTTTTCTAAATTGGATCTTGGACCGTGTTTGTAAGGGTTTTTGTAAACATGAAAGCCACTTATGTTTCTAGTTTCAATTATCACACACTGAGCCTCTGTGGCCGGTTGAACAAAATTGCCAACATCATCAAGTCCGACCAAAATGAAAAATACAGTTATTTTCCTTTTCCTTGTTTGGTTTATCAACTAAAGATCAATCAACATTTGTATCCTCCTTGTTTGTTTGTATGTTGTTGTTTGTTTCTGTGTTTCTTTGTGTACGGGCTCCTTGTAACTAATTGACACCTTGGGGATTTATAGAGTAGTTTGGAATTTGAACACTAATTAATCCACAGAAAAACTGCTTGAAGTAGATGCTCTGGTTTTGTCACTAGTAGGCATTATATGCTCTTATTTTGTAATAGTAACAACACCATTTCGGTGATAATGAACGGGGTGCAACAAGACCTATGGACAGGAGGACCGACATAATGCAAGGCTCCAGACTAATTTATTTTACAGTCCTGAAACTGTCCCAAAAGTATGTTTGGACTGGCCCAATTTAAGTCTGTACCGTCAGAAAGTTCTTAATGTTACTCTTTGACGTTGTTACCATCATCTAGTTGTTGAAGTAATTGATGTCATGTTATTTAAATATGTACTTAAATAACATGACATTTTAGGAAGATAAACAGGTCATAGCGCTGTTAATCCATCTCCTTTTAACATCTGTGTCTATTTAAGTTTCTCGCCAGCCACTGTATTATACATCATCAAATTTGCCCAGGAGACTCAATTCTACTGAAAATAGCTTAAACATGTCGTAGTGTCGGTCAACTCAACGCTTATTAGCATTCGCTGTTAGCTCTGTAATTTAGCCAAGTAAACTTTGCTGCCACACACATGCTACAAGCTAACAGCTAACAGTTTATTAAATCTCAACTGGAAATTAACAGAAATGTGTTGTTCACAATCTAAAATAGACTCCTCTTCTTTAATGGTTGAACTGGACCAGAAATGTTCAGAGCTGAGACAATTGTTCCTGGGATATTCCCATAAGAAATGGCTCATAGGTCATTGATGTGTTGAAGCTCTATTGATTCCAATTGTTAACAATAAAACCGAAGACCTTTTGCATGAGCCTCCCCTGGGTCTTGGGTTGGTTTCATCTGCCCTCTTCGATCCCTCTGCACAAATGTGCCATTATCATAGCCTCTACTTTAAAAACACATTGACTCCAGCTCTTTGCTGTCTTCCTACATACTGTTTAAGTTGATCGGCAGCTTATGGAAATGTGCCCCCTGTTATAAACCAATAGAAAAAAGGAGGACTCTATCAGTCCAAACAGCCCTGCCAGATGCCAGACATCTGCTTCTGTATACCTTCAACATTTCCTGTGCCCATTTTTTCGCCAGGCGGGAGGATTACGGTTATGAAGAGTTCACAGACTGCTCATCCCTTCAGCCTTTATCGCCGACGCACGGCTGCTATCGCCGGCTGAGCAGTGCATCCTGCTGTTAACACATACACACACTTCCCAAATGCCACGGCACAGAGCCCATAATCCTCGCTGATTCGGACCATGGCCAGAAATCCTGCATTGTGTGTTTTTTCCCTGCAGAAAGGATTGGATTGGGAAGGACAAGGGGGCGCAAGGGGTCGTGTCAATTACATCCTCAGCGAGCACAGTGGCGCTGTTCAACATGTTGCCCGGTGACAATAAACAATCAAAAGGCTTGGCAGCGCTGCGTGGGTTATTTGTAGTAACTGGGACAGGGTTTGGTTTATTAAAGAACCAATTTCAATCTGTCTGAACTACTTTTATTGGGCGCCATTGTTCCATTCTTTGCTCTTACAACCCAACCTATTTACATCTGTCAGTCAAAATCTGAAGGTCTAGTTCAGTATTTTTCATGATAAATGTTTCCTTAAACTCCCCAGCCATTTCTGTTTGATCAATTGGTCCTTCCTTCCTTTTCTCCTATTCAGAAATGCATGCGGTTCAACCCCAGTGCGACCGTCTGGGTTGCGAAGCAGCGGATCCTGTGCACGCTTAATCAGACCCTGAAAGACGTGCTCAACTATGGGCTTTTCCAGCCGGCCAGCAACGGGAGGGACGGGAAGTTCCTGGATGAAGAGCGCATCTTCAGAGAGTACCCCCAGCCAATTACCAAGGGGGTCCCATCACTGGAGGTAAAGTATTGACCAGTTAGATTATTCCCCAAGTTAGTAGTGATTGATGTGTTGTTGCATAAAATACTTTAGTACAGTAATACGTCTAATGTCAATATTATCGGCCCATCACTTTATATATCTTTTAACCTTTCCGCAGTCTCAAAGGGGCCCTATTATGCTTTTGTGATTTCCCCTCTCCTGTAGTGTGTTGTATAGGTTTTTGTGCATGTCAATGGTCTGCAAAAATCCCAATGTTCCCTCCAGAACTTTCTCTAGAAATTCCCAGAGTGTTTTTCAGCGGATGAACAATTATGGATACCTACCTGTGAGAAGCAGTAAAAGTCCTGTGAAAGTAAAAATAAGTGAAATGATCCATCAAATATTGACAAATGACATTTAATTATATGATACTTTCCCTTTTCCCTCAAAGATTGAATGTCAGTGAGGGTACAATACAATAAATGACTGCGCCATGAGGAGCACACATCTTGATCCCATAGCAATCCTCTTTTTATACAAGGAACAATATCTTTCAACACTCACCCAGAGGAGTAAAATAATAAGCCTTATTATAAGCTCTATTAAACTCAATATTCTTTGTTGTTTGCTCAACAGTTCCGCTACAAGAGCCGAGTCTACAGGCAACCCAATGTGGACGAGAAACAGATTGCCAAACTTCACACAAAGGTAAGAGTTTGATCATTTGGTAAAGAAAACTCACCAAATACTGAATCTTTAATCTTGTTCTTGGCCAGTGTCTGTGGTTCCTAAAAGCACGTTGGCTGTCAGAGACAAATGACAAATGATTCATCACACAATCAGCCAGCTTTCGCAAAGACACCACACCACCTAATTATTTTTGATTCCATCCAAACGGAAAGCCTGTCTAATACAATATCGCCTGTGCATACAGAGCATTTAGGAGATCTTAGACATAAAGTATGCCAAAGGTATTAAAGGTCATCTATGAGCTGGATGCATACTGCACACTGTTTACTGGACGCCATTTAATTGACACTTCATCAACAAGCGCTCAGCATAAAACATGAAAAGCATTGAGATGAAGTGCTAAATAAATATGTGATAAAAGGGAGTGATTAAAACCATCCATCAATCTTCAATTGTCTGGTCACGGAGGAAGCAGCTCCAGCAGAGGGCCACAAACTTCCCTTTACCCAGCTACATGAACCGGCTCTGACTGGGGGATAGCAAGGCCCTCCCAGGCCAGCTTGGAGATATAATCCCTGCACCTGGTCCTGGGTCTGACCCATGGTTTCCTCCCAGCTTGAAGTCCCTGGATCAGTTCCTTAGAGAGGCGGCCAGGTGGCATCCTTACTGCCCGAACCACCTCATCTCGCTCATTTCTCACTCACTCAAATACAAAACCACTACTTGATCTCCTTCACTTGGGTAAGGACTCATTCCCTAACCCGGAGTGGACAGTCCATCTGTTTCCTGCTGGAACCATGGCGTCAGACTTAGAGGTGCTGATCCTCACCCCAGCCTCTTCACATTCGTCTGCAAACCGACCAAAAGAGTGCTGAAGGTCGCAGGGCAATGACTCCAACAGAACCACATCATCTGAGCAAGAAGAAATCCTCAATTTAAACAAGTAATTAGAAACAGTTTGATTTAATACACGCCAGTTTCCAGGGATTGTTATTCTGGTTATATTATGGAGCATAAAAACTGAACATCTCTTCCGGAAGTTGTGTGGAGACTCTGAATTTCCCAATGGAGATGAATAAAGCTTTATCTTATCCTATTCTATCTTATCTGGTCTAAGCTAGAGACTCTGCCTCTCTCCACTCTCTGTTAAGGGAAACAGTGGAGTGAGCAGCTGAGACACAGGAATGAAAGAAAAAGACGTCACAGTGCCGCCCACATCTGCCTGACTGGGACTCGCATTGTCAAACCACCACAGTAATAACTGTTCACACCAGAGGTGTTGCAAAAATAAAATGAAACATACAGATTGCATTAAATATTAAGCAGCTTCTTCAGCTGATTAGGGAAAAGAGTGAGCTTGTGTCTGTTTGCCTTCATTCTTGGCAGCTTGAAGTGTGTGAAGGGTGGAGAAAACACTCAGCGCTCAGTGTAGCTTACCTGCCAATTTGGGTTTATTTTTTTAGCTGTTCTGTTCATCTTTGATGATATGTAAGGCAGCTCAGAAGAAGTGTCTCTTTTTTTCCTGCCAGCCCCGACAGCAGGCTCATCCCTTTGCTCTGTTTCTCCCACATGAAGTAAATCTGCACAGTTGACTGAAGATTATTAGCCTCCTCTTCGTTGTGTAAAGCTAGCTCTGGGCTTCTGTCCCACGGCTACTGTAATCCTGCAGCCAAAGCATAAGTGACTCTGGCAGCTCTCTGTTAGCGGCTCACTGGGAAACTGTCTGACAGCTGCTATAATTCTACAGAGAGGACTGACAAATGAAAAGGGAAAATAAGTTCTTGTGAATGTGGAGCGGAGAGATGATGAACACGAGCAGAAGTCATAAGTCCAACTTCTGACGCTGGGTCCTTTCTCTCTTATTTTTTTTGGGCCTGACCCCACTTTTTGGAGCTAAACATGTTTACCTTGCAGTCTGCAGCTCAGTGGTTGGCTTAAGCTCACACTGAGAGAGCCAATCATCTGCCATCCTCTCAACCTGTTTCAGCAGAAAGAGAGAGGGAGAAGGAGAAAAAGAGGAGAGAGAGAGAGGAAGCTTCGTCCTCCAGACTCTGATTCACCAGGCCTGCACACACACACACACACACACACACACACACACACACACACACACACACACACACACACACACACACACACACACACACACACACACACACACACACACACACACACACACACACACACAGAGGACATATCAGCTAGATTAAATAAAACATTGGTTGAAAACGCGGGGCCATGAATGTGAACCCCTGACATTTTCCAGATATTGAACCGGCAGTGACTCATCTTGGCTGTTATCTAAACAGAAACTGATTTCATCCCACAATGATCATCAGGTATGAAGAGAACTCAGCTTTAAAACCACAAGTGGTAATCCAATAAAAAACATAAAATTGTTACGCGTATAAAACATATTAATAGTTGGATTATTGGGCTGTAAAAATAAGGATCAGAAGTCAACCCTTATTTTAATTGTGCACCTGTATTAACAGCCTGATAGTCAGACTCAAAACTGGCTGGATATAATTCAGATAAACACAGTTCAGCATGTATTCATTAGTTTAATAAATCCTGATCTATTTTTATTTAATTGTTCATTTCTAAGACAATGTTAGCTTTTAAAAAATGCATTGGATAACAAACTGGCAGCCAAGGGTTTCAGGAAATTGATTGACCCAGCTCTGTGCTGTTTTCTGAAAGTGTATTGGATGGAATAGAATTATGCATGTGGCTGCAAGGGAGAGTGGATGTCTTTCAACCAGAAGATTGTTGGTTCGATCCCAGCCCGTGAAGTCAACATGTTGATGTATCCCTGGGCAAGATACTGAACCCTGAGTTGCTCCCGATGGCCAACGATGTGTGAGTGTTAGCTTCCCTAGAGCAAGTGGTGCTGCTCTACATGAATGAGGTGTGAATGGGTGAGTGACTCGGAGTATGTAAAGAGCTTTAAGCGGTCAAAGAGACCTGATGAAGAGCTATATAAGTACCTCAGAAGTCGGTTTCTCCTTGTTCTACATGAAGAATTATTTCAGAATTGACAACTTTGACCTAAAAATGGATTATGTATGTCCAGAAAAACTGATATTTTCAAGGATCTGACCACCAAAAATTTACATTGAAAAAGGCAATCCAATTAAGGCAAATTTGACACGCATGTACAATGGTTAAGGTATCTAACTGACAAACATGATGTCCTTTGGTTCTTTATTTTACTTTTCTGTGTTGAGTTTCTGCTGGGAATACTTTCTTCAGTTCTTGCATATCCAAACACCTTCAAATACTCCCCAAACACTGCCCCGAACGAGTGCAACAGCTGAACAAGGTTAAAACTGGAATGATGATAAGAAATGAATATCTCCTCCTGAGTATTGACTGATTCACTTGGAACTGGGGCAACACAATGGGAATATGGGAAGAGGACATCCCTTTTGTTTCTACTCTACTGTCCTTGCCTTTTTACTACTCCTCATTTATTACGTGCCTCTCTTCTCAGTCTATTCTTTTATTTCTGCTACCCATTTTTTTCCTCTGCTATCTCACTCTTTATTCCTCATTTTCGGCACTCCTTCGGGGAGCTGCTCTGTTATCTATTTTTATCATGCGGCCTGGAAAGAAAGCAGACGGGAACAGAAAGGAGCAGCCATCGCACTACCCACTATCGCCACGCTCTGAATCCTGTCACCCTCCCCTCCTCAGCTTCATGCTTTCACTCGCCTTTTATTCTACATTTTATTCCTCTATCTTTACCCTTAAATATCCCTCAGTTTCTCAATGAATTCCTTAACATGGACTCTTTGGAGTATCACTTATATTCAACCCTCTAAACTGCCTTCTTCAGCAACTTCTATTCTCGTTTTCCTGCCTTTTTCCATCTCTCACTCCCACCATCTTCTCAGTGTAATAGCTCTTTCTTTTCTCTGGTTGCGCAGGCCAACCTGAGGAAGTTCATGGACCTCATCCAACACAATCAGGTGGACAAAGTGTTGAAGCTGCTGGAGAGAGGCTTCGATCCAAACTACCATGACAGTGAGACTGGTGGTAAGGAAGCACAAACACACCAAGACCTCAAGCTGAATATCCGTGGTACATGTTATTGAGGATGGTATTTAGTTGTGAGTTTGGATTTGGCGGAAAGCCGCATATGTCCTACACCAGAGTATCTTCATTCATAAGCAGCTGTTACCATAAATGATCCCACATTACTGATAATTGGTCCAATCACAGTCCTATCAAATGTCTTCCATGATGATGATGATGTAGTTTTTCCGTTTTTCCAAAAGCACCACCCAATATCATATCGCTGTTTGTGGACCTTAATGTTCCTGGAAGTCTGTCTTTGCTATGAAATGCAATTTTTGTAATGGCAAGCTTTAATTGGACATAATTCACAGCAACATTTCATGACTCTTTATGCCGTAATATGACAATAACCATCATAACAGACAAACGTGTTTTGCAGTTTGAACCAGACATCAGCTTTTTATCTGTTCCTAAAAGATATTTCCCAGTCAGACCATCAATAAACCCAATTTATGCCAAAGAGTTCTTCCAGTCACAGTCCTTGCAAATGTCCTGAGGCTGATTTTCTCACATCGTGACCACTGGTTGCTTTCTGCACAGGTTTAGTTCTTCCAAGCTTCAAGGCTGGATCCAGGTATAGAATTACTTGTAATGTAGTTAAACGGGGAACAAGACACAGATGGGTGTCATTTCCAGAGCAGAGGCAGCAATTTATTGTCTTTGAGAGGTGGTCATAGGTACGTTTTGAAGGCGCAATGAAAGAGTAAACATACCTGAATCACATGCACAAATACAGTAGATTTTTACACATATACCCAAGGTCAATGAGACCTTATACAACTCGTGCTCAAGCCTTACACACAGCAAAACAAAACAGCACCCACAGATGAAAAGAGCTGCAATGCATATTATGTTGACACTCTGCCTGCAACAAAGACACCTTTCTCCCGCCATGATTAGGATGCACTACTCAGATAATAGAGAGTGTGAGCCCTTTTCTCCTGGGTGTGAGATATACTGAGACCTGACTGGACAGTGTATAATATGGACCCTGTGTGCCTCTGGTCCTGGAGACGTTCTCTGTTATAAGGAACAGAATGAACCTGCAAAGTTTCAGTCAGTTCCTCCAAAATCACCCAGAAACTCACAATGTCTCACTTTCACTTTTATTGGAGGTCTCATTTGGTTTTAAGCCATGGTTTTCAGATATATGCACCTGAGAGTAGTTGTAATTGTGTGGTTTTCAAACAGTTTTCTCTCCCAAATAAAGTGGATTTATGTGAGTTATCGATGAGTTGGTAGTTTGAGTAATAATTTAACCAGTTTCATGTTTCTTTTCATCTTACTTCTCATATATCTTGATATGTTTTTGTTTTTGTACAATACTAATACACCACTGTATATAACAAATAAACTTGTTGTATATTTGAGCACAATACCCAATTCACTCCAGGATAAATTAAGTATTATGATTCTATTATCCAATTGCACTTTTCCAATCTCTATCCAGAATGATTTTAATAACCAAAGCAACGTGCACATCTCTCTGTGTCATTGGGCTATTGTTAAGCAGCTAGCAATGAAATCTGATGTTAACACTGAGCTCCACAGCAAATTAAGTCAAGATTACAAGTGAGAGGATGTGCATGTTTGGAGATAATAAGTGGTTATTATTGCCAGGTTGCATTCTCCCCAGACACAGAACTCTTATCCTACAAGTGTGCCGAGGAGGACTTATAACTACCATCCTAGCATAGCACCGAGCATCTGTTCGGTTTGTGTTATGGAGCAATAGAGTTGTGTTGAAAACACATTGACATTAGGATGCAGCTCATTACTCCGGGCACTGACTGCCCCCCGGTGTGTTTGTGTGTAAAAACATGGAGCCAACAATTGTTTACTCTGACTGAACACACACTCTCAGGAGTACCTGGTAACTCGCATGTTGACTCTTGGAAGGAAGTCGGCACCAACCAAAGCCTTCACAGTGGCCCTGAGCGTTAAATGCTGTCTGTGGAAGCAACTGGATGTTTGTACCTGTTTTATATCCTGCAACATGCTTTTTATTGCATAGTAGGGGGTGGTGCAGTAATGAGTCCTAAAAGCCAGAAATGAGTCAGCATTCTAATGCTTCCTGTCTCTGATCTGGACGTCAATGTGTTTGTGGTTTTTATACTGAAATAAGTTCTGTGGTTAACACAAGCTAAAGAGATTGTTATACTACAACTTACATTAAACCACACTGGTGAATTTAAAAACGATGATTGCTTAACAAGTTTCGAAATAAGACAACTTAACGTCATCACGCCCAAACATTAGCCGCCATTAGCTTAGTGGTGGTGACGTGAAGTCATGTGACTGTGCTGTAGTTCCTTTATAGCCCAACATTAGCCTCCTTTAGCTTAGCGGTGGTGACGTGAAGTCATGTGACCGTGCTGTAGTTCCTTTATAGCCCAACATTAGCCGCCTTTATCTTAGCGGTGGTGACGTGAAGTCATGTGACCGTGCTGTAGTTCCTTTATAGCCCAACATTAGCCGCCTTTAGCTTAGCGGTGGTGACGTGAAGTCATGTGACCGTGCTGTAGTTCCTTTAAAGCCCAACATTAGCCTCCTTTAGCTTAGCGGTGGAGACGTGAAGTCATGTGACCGTGCTGTAGTTCCTTTAAAGCCCAACATTAGCCTCCTTTAGCTTAGCGGTGGTGACGTGAAGTCATGTGACCGTGCTGTAGTTCCTTTATAGCCCAACATTAGCCGCCTTTAGCTTAGCAGTGGTGACGTGAAGTCATGTGACCGTGCTGTAGTTCCTTTAAAGCCCAACATTAGCCTCCTTTAGCTTAGCGGTGGAGACGTGAAGTCATGTGACCGTGCTGTAGTTCCTTTAAAGCCCAACATTAGCCTCCTTTAGCTTAGCGGTGGTGACGTGAAGTCATGTGACCGTGCTGTAGTTCCTTTAAAGCCCAACATTAGCCTCCTTTAGCTTAGCGGTGGTGACGTGAAGTCATGTGACCGTGCTGTAGTTCCTTTATAGCCCAACATTAGCCTCCTTTAGCTTAGCGGTGGTGACGTGAAGTCATGTGACCGTGCTGTAGTTCCTTTATAGCCCAACATTAGCCTCCTTTAGCTTAGCGGTGGAGACGTGAAGTCATGTGACCGTGCTGTAGTTCCTTTAAAGCCCAACATTAGCCTCCTTTAGCTTAGCGGTGGTGACGTGAAGTCATGTGACCGTGCTGTAGTTCCTTTAAAGCCCAACATTAGCCTCCTTTAGCTTAGCGGTGGTGACGTGAAGTCATGTGACCGTGCTGTAGTTCCTTTATAGCCCAACATTAGCCTCCTTTAGCTTAGCGGTGGTGACGTGAAGTCATGTGACCGTGCTGTAGTTCCTTTATAGCCCAACATTAGCCTCCTTTAGCTTAGCGGTGGAGACGTGAAGTCATGTGACCGTGCTGTAGTTCCTTTATAGCCCAACATTAGCTTTTTTCTGAAAAAATCATAAAGCCTTGTTAATATGTGGAGACATACGTCATCACTGCACCACTTCACTGACTGGATGATTACCATGTTTAATGGGAACAGAGATCCATAAAGTAGGACTGAGATGAGATGTGTGAGAAATAAAATCTGCCTGCTCTTTCATTAAATTGTCCTTTCTGTGAAAAGTATTTAACGTACGACAATCCTTCCTGTTCTGGGAGAAGGGATTACCTTTCCTGGATTTAAAAACACTTAACCACTTTATGTTACCACTTCACTCTAAATCAGTATGTATTTAAAAGCACATTACAGTTATTGTTTACCAACACTGTTGTACCTGAGGTGGACAATTATGTTTATTTATGATCATTTTAATAATATGTCAAGGGTATCTCTGCTGTGCGGCTGCTCTTAACTCGGCCAGTATTGAGTTGGCACAGCTTTCCCAGAATGAAAAGGTCTGTTGAGGGGAAATAAAGGTGAAGCAGAGAGGAGAAAGCATTATCAAGCAGAGAGTCTGCGTTATCTTAATGGGCTTCGAGAGCAATTGTTAAATAAACGCCTTACTGCTGAAGGGGAGATTAGCACTCTTGTTACACGGCTAATATTTAAGGGCTAAAGTGCAACGAGGCGACTGAACAAACCAACGACTGTACTCCAAATGTATTGAGAATGATTTCAATGACTTCAGAATTATTGTTTAGCTTCAGCTGTCTGTCTTCTTCTGTTGTTCCCTTTAGTGTTTACTTCCTGTCTGTCTTCTTCTGCTGTTCCCTTTAGTGTTTACTTCCTGTCTGTCTTCTTCTGCTGTTCCCTTTAGTGTTTACTTCCTGTTGTTTTTTCTTCTGCTTTTCCCTTTAGTGTTTAATTCCTGTCTGTCTTCCTCTGCTGTTCCCTTTAGTGTTTACTTGCTGTCGTTCTTCCTCTGCTCTTCCCTTTAGTGTTTACTTCCTGTTGTTTTTTCTTCTGCTGTTCCCTTTAGTGTTTACTTACCTGTCTTGTTCTGTATGTATTTTCTTTACTGGGGAAAGTTTAGCCATCATGAATCCAAACTTTCGTGCTCTCCAAATTGTTTTTGTTGTCCATAATCTTCGTCTTATATGACTGCACAAAGTCCCATGATCCTCCTTAGCAACGGTCATGTTATCTTTAGCAATGGTCTGTTAGTGAGTATTAACATCCTCTGAAGTGTCCAAATTGACCAATCAGAATTGACTATTCAACTTAGCTGTGGAATAAAAAAATAAATGATTTCAGCCGTGTGGCAAAATCTCTCCATGTCTGATTTTAAACATAGTGTGTGAACTCTTTGTATGCACACAGTCAGCACCGCTGGAGAAATTGAGGCTCATCTTCATTTCTTCAAAAGAAGCTTTTCATACTTGTATAATGGGTGCAATGACTGCCACAGCCTTTAAAATTGTCCAAGATGATTATGGTAGTTTTATTTCCTTTGCTAAATGTTTAATTTTGTGCCTATAAAAAAAGTTCAAAGAAGCTGTATCTGTCATCTTCTCGTACAACATGTGACTACTAAACAGATCCATGTTGAGTGCTTGTACAGAAAATAAAATCTGTTTATTTCAAAGGGAAATTAGGACACATTAATTATCTCTGAGTGGAGGATCTCATTTAGAGTGACATTTTTAAAGAGGTCTTAATTACAGTGAAGTTTCTATTACTCTAATTAGTTGTGACAAACACTTGACCTTCTGTAATCAGCCGGTTAACATCAGGGCAAGATCCTTTCCCTTTTATATGTTGGAATACTTTGACATCAATATGGACTTCAATATGAATGAATATATGGTGAATGTTTTACATTTAGATGGTATCATCTTCAAAATTATAAACTATATGAATATGTACTGAAGGGAAAACCTGTGAGAACCCCAAAAAATTATGAAATCTGTGTTGATTTGGCTTTTTCTGTCACTCATTTGTTCCTAATCAGGTTCATTCATGCAGGGCAGGCTAGAGCTTCTTCTCAAGGTTAAACTCATTCAACACTTTATTTGAAGCTTTTTACTTGAGCTCATTTTGGCAGGCTTGTAAATCTTCAACTAACCTTGATTGGTGACTTTTAATCTGCAATGAAGCGACTGAAAATTAGTCTTTGTCCCACTCCAATATGCGGTAACTGGGATGTGATTCAGAAATGGGAGTCTATTGTTAGCCGAATGCTAGAAAGACAATAGAAATCTTGCAGACAGTTTTGTTGAATTGAAATGTATTTTTTTAGAACACCAGACTGTTGTGTCATAGCTTGAAATCACAACCAGCAATTTAGATTTGGACCATTTGGATCACCCTAACAAGAAGCCCTTTACATTGGGAATAAAACCCCCAGCTTTTAACTTGTCTGCATGGTGTTGCTCACACTGTGCTTCACATGTAACCTTTAAATTATTCAGTGTGATCTTCAAGAAGGCAAACAGAAAATGAAAGCAGACTTTTCCCAGGTGGTTTGCACAAAAGAAAACAAACTGTGTCATCACATCCTCGGTGTCAGTCCCTGGAGTCGTGTGCAGTCGTGTGCATACTGATGGAAACTCAGATCACTGTTCAAGGCAAAGTATGACTCCCTCTTAGAAACAAACATGTTTTTTTGGGCTCTAGTAGTAGAGTAGTGCAGTGATGACGTATTTTTATAAATCGACCCTGAAGGCAGCATCTCCCTGGATCAAAGGAAACATTGGAGTTTGGATTTTTGCTGAAAATAATCTCCGTATCAAACAAACGTTTACTTACAAGTTTTGTTCAGTTGGATAATCTGCACATATTAACACCACTTAATGAGTTTTATAAAGCTAATGTGGGGCTATAAAGGAACCACAGGACGGTCACATGACTTCACGTCACCACCGCTACGCTAAAGGGGGCTAATGTTGGGCTATAAAGGAACTACAGCACGGTCACATGACTTCACGTCACCACCGCTAAGCTAAAGGAGGCTAATGTTGGGCTATAAAGGAACTACAGCACGGTCACATGACTTCACGTCACCACCGCTAAGCTAAAGGCGGCTAATGTTGGGCTATAAAGGAACTACAGCACGGTCACATGACTTCACGTCACCACCGCTACGCTAAAGGGGGCTAATGTTGGGCTATAAAGGAACTACAGCACGGTCACATGACTTCACATCACCACCGCTACGCTAAAGGGGGCTAATGTTGGGCTTTAAAGGAACTACAGCACGGTCACATGACTTCACGTCACCACCGCTACGCTAAAGGGGGCTAATGTTGGGCTTTAAAGGAACTACAGCACGGTCACATGACTTCACATCACCACCGCTACGCTAAAGGGGGCTAATGTTGGGCTTTAAAGGAACTACAGCACGGTCACATGACTTCACGTCACCACCGCTACGCTAAAGGGGGCTAATGTTGGGCTATAAAGGAACTACAGCACGGTCACATGACTTCACGTCACCACCGCTAAGCTAAAGGAGGCTAATGTTGGGCTATAAAGGAACTACAGCACGGTCACATGACTTCACGTCACCACCGCTAAGCTAAAGGCGGCTAATGTTGGGCTATAAAGGAACTACAGCACGGTCACATGACTTCACGTCACCACCGCTAAGCTAAAGGGGGCTAATGTTGGGCTATAAAGGAACTACAGCACGGTCACATGACTTCACGTCACCATCGCTAAGCTAAAGGCGGCTAATGTTGGGCTATAAAGGAACTACAGCACGGTCACATGACTTCACGTCACCACCGCTAAGCTAAAGGAGGCTAATGTTGGGCTATAAAGGATCTACAGCACGGTCACATGACAATGAGCGTGATGTCGTCTCATTTTGACACTGTTGAGTACCCAACAGTTTTTGATTAGTTTTACAGGATGCAAATAATTAATGGAACTTGGTTTTAAATTGTAGGATTGCAAGAAGACAGCCCTGAATCTGCTTTATTAGATCTTAACTTTTTTTACACGTGGTCCTCATCATCTTCTTTATAAAATTCACACTTTTTGTATCTCAATTTCTTTTCCTTTCAATTTTCTTTTTCAGAATGTTCACTAGTTTGCATTTCTGACTATTTCTTCAAAATGGCGCTCTATTTTCTCATTAATTCTAACTCCTTCTTCATGTATCCTTAATCATATTCTTTAAAAAATTCACACTTTCTGTCTCCCAATTGTTTTGCTTTTGATTTTAGTTTCAAACTCCTGATTTTTTTCTCCAACTTCTTAAAGTTTTACAGAACGCAAATAATTAAAGGATCTTCGACTTGGTTTTAAAATCGTAGCATTGCAAGAAGACAGCCATTTCTTAATTCTTAATTTACTGACGTTTTTTATTCCAGGCCATCAATAACCATTGACTTTTAGACCAAGAAACAGGGAGTGGTAAAATGCTGACTCATTTTCAGATTTCAGGACTCAGAAAAGAGTGATTTTAAAGCACCTGGATAAACAGTATGTCAAACATTATCATATCTGGATTAGTTTTTCTGTAATACATTTTTCGGTCTATGATTTATTGTTCTAGAGAGTCCGCTGACATTTGCCGCTCACCTGGACAACATGGTGGAGATGATCAAGGTTTTGAAGAACGGAGGCGCTCACCTGGACTTCAGAGCTAAAGACGGCATGACGGCGCTGCACAAAGCGGCCCGCTCCAAGAACCACGTCACACTCACGGTAAAAGAAACGACGTCCTTCATCCTCCGCTTTTATCTTCTTACACCTGCTTTCCACATCCTGCTTTGTTGTATTTTTTTTGCAAAAGGAGTCGGATTTTGAAGCGTTGAAACTTTGTCAGCAAACAACACGATGAGATGTGAAGTTAACAAGCTGTCACAACTTCCCGAGGAGTTAAGACGAGCAAAATCAGACTGATCTTTTCAATCTTTCTCACAGTGCTCTTTGTCAAAGAACAATTTAATAATTGCCTTTTCTGTTTTGTTTCATCTTCAATTATTTTCTAAACTTTTACCAGCTTTGTTATTTTAACGAGTTTGGCAGATTAAAGTACGACGTAACATTTGCTTTGGAAAAAGAAAGTTTACTATGATAATGTACTAAGAAATACTCCCAATGCTTTAAAATCTCCTAACACCAGAGTATGATTATAGTTAACAACCCTTAATATACATACTGATTCATATCAATAATCGTTGCACATAAAAAGCCTTTTTTAGGACTGAAAAAGGACCGTAGTCTATATTTCCTATAATTGTATTATCATTTAATGTCATCATTAAATTAAGTTAAATTTAACCTCAGCTTTGGAGACCGAAAACTAAATTCTGTTCTTGCTAAATAATTCATATTTCTTCTGTCTGTGTCTTTTGACCCCTCACACACACACACACACACACACACACACACACACACACACACACACACACACACACACACACACACACACACACACACACACACTCACTCAGACGCTGCTGGAGTTGGGGGCTTCTCCGGACTACAAGGACAGTCGTGGTCTGACTCCTCTGTACCACAGTGTGGTGGTGGGGGGGGACCCCGGCTGCTGCGAGCTGCTGCTCAACCACCACGCCTCCGTCTGCTGCCAGGACGAGAACGGCTGGCACGAAGTTCACCAGGTACTTGCACACACACACACACACACACACACACACACACACACACACACACACACACACACACACACACACACACACACACACACACACACACAGCGGTGGCTCAGTCAGTAGGGGCTTAGACTAGGAATCGTAGGGTTGCTGGTTCAAGTCCCAGAACAGACTTGAAATATGGAAAGTGGACTGCTACTTGGAGAGGTCCCAGTTCACCTCCTAGGCCCTGCTGTGGTGTCCTTGAGCAAGGCACCGGACACCTCCAGTCCCCCCTCCCCATTGCTCCCCGGGCGCTGCACGATAGCTGCCCACTGCTCCTAGTACTAGGATGGGTTAAATGCAGAGGACCAATTTCACTGTGTGTTCTCTGCTGTGTGCATGTGTGTGACTAATAAAGAGGGTTTCATCCTCCGATTCTAACTCTTATCTACACACACACACACACACACACACACACACATACACACAGCAGGTGCAAACACATGAACACAGAAGGTTTTTTTGCTCTTTTTTTTATTTGGAACAGCTGGTATTTGGAACATACAGTATTACCAAAGCACACATACACACACACTCTCACACACACACACACACACACACACACTGACACCTACTGTGGCCGTCTGTCTTGCCAGCTGTTACCTTTTATAAGTAAATAAAGCCATTTGAGGAAAAGCCACCCTGCAGCAGTCACACATTAGTGTCTACACACTGTCGTGTGTGTGTGTGTGTGTGTGTGTGTGTGTGTGTGTGTGTGTGTGTGTGTGTGTGTGTGTGTGTGTGTGTGTGTGTGTGTGTGTGTGTGTGTGTGTGTGTGTGTGTGTGTGTGTGTCTGTGTGTCTGTGTAGGCCGATCAGCTTTTTCACACATCTCTCTCCCTGTCCAGTTGTGAAATCCTTGCCTCCCTCTCTGTGTCTCAGACGTGATAGCAGTCATCTGTCAGACCGCACAGTTCGTTCAGAGGGCAGAAAATCTGTTTTTATTTCCTCATGACGTCAGATTTCAGATCCTCTGTGGAGAGAAATGAAACCTGCATAACCTTGAAACTAATTTAGGAATGTTTAAAGTTCAAGTTGTCTGTAATCCCAGTTGGTCTTTATAATAATTGCTGGCTGTGTTTCTGTATTACAGGTTTATTAATGAGATGACCGGAACCTTTTTTTGCTTTTAGCTCACCTCAAACAAATTTTATGGAAATGTAATTGGAGTCATTCTTTTTCCTAATAGCTCATTTAAGATCAAATCAGTTTTTTCTTTCCCACCAAATCTAATGATGTTGCAGACTTAATACTCACAAGAGGCAAAGGCTCTGTGATGCATCGTGGTGCCGTAAGCCATGATGCTACCGTCAGCTAGATGATCGCTATCTTTATTTAGCGTGTTAGCATGCTAACAGTTGCAAATACTTAATAAACTTTAGGTAAGTGAAGCAAAATATAACATATGAAGAAGCCTGCATGAGTGGTTAAATCCTTATAAAAACACCTTTAGATATTTGTCCCACATATACAGAGTTCTTTTGACAGGTCCACTTCACATTTACAGATTGGTGTACACATGTATTTTTTTGACATTGTCTCCACATTGACATATTTGAATTTGCATTTGCACGTGTTTGCATATTTACAGATTGGACTTCACATTTACAGATTCCTCTTCCTGTTACACATTTGTCTCCGCATTATAATACCGTGTGTCTTCACATTTACACTTGTATCTACGCTACATATTAACCCATTCGTATTCACATTTGTCTCTTAGTTTACAGATGTATCTTCACATATTCACATTTGTATTCACATTTGATTTCACAACAATATTGTTATTTACACATGACTGTATATTCCACATGTCTCTTTCCTTTAACAAATTTGTCTTCTTGTTCACATTCACTTCCACACTACACATCGAGATACAGATTTGGAGGTATTTTCAGACTTAAATCAAATACAAATACAAATAAATCAATCCCATATTGAAAGACAGTTACAGAAATCTCCACACATTTTTGCATATATTTCTGTTACCCTAACATCCCCATACTTGCACAGTTGAGTGAATCAGACAGTCCATACAGAGTAAATCCCCCCCCCCCCCGATGTTCTCTCGTCTGTGCAAATGCTTCATTACGTTACAAAACTCAATCACTCTCTGAGACAATACTCTACTGTAACCTGCTTTAGTTGATATGCAGTTGTGCGTTTTCCTTCACAAACCTCTCCGAAATAAACCTCAGTGTAAATTGGCCATTTCCCTTTAATCCCCCCCCCATGATAAACCCCTAAATTGCCTCTGTCACCATAACCTCAAACGTTAATGACATTCAGTGAGGGAAAATTGGTTCATAAAAGAAACAGTTCCCTGTGTTTCTGACAGCCTTTACAATCCGTCTGATTAACAATTGATTATTTCTTAAAGCTCTGCACACACTCCTGTATCCTCACATCTTCAGGGTTCAAACTGAGGGTAACGCGGCTCCTCTGCAGCACACCGACATCTAGTGGCCAGTCTGTGGTACTGCACATGCCACCAAGGGGAAGTCATATGACAGAATGGAGATATGTGAAATGGTAAACCCTGATAAGCTATTTAGAGAGCGTTTATATGTTGTACAGAAACATATACAAAGTAAAAACACCTCCAACCCTAACTACTAAATGGTCCCAAATCATTTATTTCATCAGGTGAACATTGGTTTTAAATATGTAAGATATAGTAAAGACATAACCTTGTTTTAAAGTCTTTTTAAATACAGATAAATACAATTTTATATGGTTTTCAATCTCATACCATACCTCCGGACCTCTGCAAACTGTAATAAAGCTTTTAAATGTAATACAAGTTATTGAAATACTGTGTGTGTGTGCAGGCTTGCCGTCACGGTCATGTTCAACACCTGGAGCATCTGCTGTTCTACGGAGCGGACATGAGCGCCCAGAATGCATCAGGAAACTCGGCCCTACACATCTGTGCCCTATACAACCAGGTGAGCAGGTGTGTGTGTGTGTGTGTGGGGGGGGGGGGTGGTGTAATGTGAATGAACATCACTTACTTGCACTGTATGGATCGACCTGGTACTATTTTAAAATGGATAATCCTCGTCTGTGAAAGCGGGAGAAATGTGGAGCAAAAGTAAAGCATGCAGATCATGAACTGAAACCACTGGAGATAAACTACACATGTTTTAAAGTGGAAAACTGTCTTCAATACACTGGCGTCGGTGATGTATGGAAATGTGAGATCCACATTTACCTTTTTCCCAAATTTGGTGATTTTGGACCGACATGGATGTAAAATGCACCTTGACTGTGGCTCTTGTTATGATGCATTTTCAGATCCTTGGGCCTCTTTTTAAGTAGTTAAAGGATTTGAGTCCACACATCTGGATTCACTTATCAGAGGATCAAGCTGAGCAATAAGCTGCTGCCAAACAGAATAACTGATAGCTCTCGATGAAAATGTCCTTATCATCTTAATAAAGAAACCCCTCAGCTCCCTCTAGGTTACCCGTTTTCAGCCTTACTCCTTCCGAGAAACACTGATCAGGTCCTTTTATTTTGGTGGATGAAACCCTCATTCATGCTCTTTGTGAAAACCTCCCGAACATCTGGATCTTAAACTCTCAGAGAAATCAGATGAGCAAACATCTCACAGCTGGTAGGAAGCTTTGTCATTGTGAAACATATTGTTGACATCAGTATTTTTTCCTGTTTTTTTTATCCCAGGTTAATTTGTTTTGTAGAGGAGAGGACCCGTCAATAATTGGCTCACAATTTAAACCTCCTCAACATCTGGACTGTATATGATCCAATAAACAACCGACCGTCCACTTTCTGCTTTGGTCCATCTGAGAAAAACACTCATTTTAAAAGTGAAGCTGCTTAATTCAGTGTTTCTCTATCGCAACGTTCCTTTGTTTTGTTTGTTGGTTAATTCGACTCTCAGTAGAAATCTCCCACACATCTGGATGTTAAATCATCAGATAATTAGGACGAGTAATCATTCCAGGCTTTTTCTGTCAAACATGGTTGCTGAAGCACAGATTTTGATCAGTGTTTGTACCACCTGCGTGGATGCTGACATACATCTGCTGTTTTCCTGCTGACTGCACCTCCTCAGTCCCGCTGTTTGTAGAGCACACAGCCTGCAGGCTCTTTGTTGGACTGATCGTGTGCAGTTCTTCTTTCATGGTGTTTATTAAACTCATGTTTGATGCTCTAATGCTGAGCGCGGAGAATTCCCACAAGTCACTGTCTACCTCTTATTACAGTAAATACTTTAACATGTGACTCTTCCCTGATAGAGTGTAAGGTAAGAGCATTTCAAATCGGTTACATGGTTCTGTATTGTGCAATTATCTTGTTGGCAAACATTTCTCTTAAATGCACATTTTCTTCGTAAGAACGATAAATGAATAAAGAGTTGGTTGCATTTTGGGATCATAAGAGATGTTGTCTTCACTGATAATGCTGTCATTGCAGTCAGCTTCTCCTGATAAGAAATCCCTCATTATATTTGAGGTTTTAACTGGAAGCAGAATTATCCACAGAGGTTTCCACGTCTAACTAAGGGGCTAAAAGGAGAGCTAGATGATGCTAGCGCTTAGCATCCATTGGACATGGTTCAGTTGGTCCGTGGTGCGTTCAGGCTCTGTTCAGTTAAATGGTGTATTGGCTGGAGGTAAATTATAATCTTATCATGGATACTTGTCAAAAAGGAAGTTCAAGTACATGGGATCATATTTGTTGTATATACCTGCCACAGGTGAGCCTTTATACATTTGCCACAGGTGAGTCTTTTGTATTTTTGCCACAGGTGAGCCTTTATAGATTTTCCAGCGGTGAGCCTTCACAGTTTGGCCACAGGTGAGTTGGCTGCCTTTACTTAGCTCCGCCCCTCCAGGATGGCAGGAGGGCGGTGCAGGTAGAGGAAGGTTGCAGTGGGAGGGGGATTGTTTTCCACCATGCCTACACTCAAAGCACAAAACCAGAAAGAAATCTCTGAATGAACAGCTGTCTTTTTAAATAAATCTCTCTCATAGACTGTTTGACTTTAAGCCTGTGAGTGTATCTAAAGATCAGCCACCTCTAAACTCTGTGTTTTTACAGAAAACGTTTAACACATTTGCCTTTGGAGCGTATCCAGTTATGCAGAAAATCACAGCTTGGATTCACAAACAGCCCACAGCTGCATTGACTGAGTGTTTCGTTCCACTTTCAAAGATGAATCTCGCTGTGAAGCTAAAGATCCACGTGCCCCTGACCTTTCAGATGGCCTTCACACCAGCCTCTGTTTGTTAGTGTTGTGAGGCCGTGCAAAGGGACTGAAATTATGTTTTTGTTTCCATGCATGGAGCCGGGGAAGGGTCCATTTTAATATAGTAAAATATTCTTAAACCAGATGTGAGGCTTCCTTTTCTCAACAAATCCCTTGGGAAAATCACCGCTCTGCCCATCGCTTCATATTTAGGACATAGATCTTGAATAGCACTACATGAATATATATTTCTTATAGGAAGAAATGTATTTAGGTTTGAGTTCAATAAACCACAGTGTGTTGATGGTAATAAAGTGTCAAAATTGACCCCAAATGATGAGTTTTTGGACAACAATTGAGCTCCAGAGCATCGAAAAATAATATAAATATATGATATGTATTTAATGAAGACACAATAGTTGTTAAAATACACGTTCACCATTTGTTTTGGTCTTTACCTTTTAGTAATATATAATATATATATATATGTTCACAAGGCACGAAAAAATTAAATGCAGTTAAAAAAATAACAAGTAAACAAATTAATTATTAATAAAATGAATCCAGTTAATTATAGATAAATATAATACATTAAATTAAATAAATCTAGATAATTATAGATAAATATAATAAAATAAAATCTACTTAATTATATATATAATATAATAAATAAAATAAAAACATTCATAATAATGCAATTAAGTTGTGCTCTTTTCATAGGATTTTCTACTTTAAAATATATCAGTTTTATCATTAAAAAAATAAAAGGTCAATAATAATAAAATATATATATATATTTAGTATTTTTATAAGTCTATTTAATAACTCAAAAAGACTCAGAAAAGAGTTAAAAATAATGACAATAGTTTTGGGACTTTCCTCAATATTTGATAATAAAACATGTAAAAATCCTGGGTCCTGCCACGTAGCTCTGGAGAGCTGCAGCTTGAAGAGGATGATGATGACTGAATCAGAGGGGGTTGATGTAACTGGATTATTCTGTTATCAGGCCGGCTTACTGTACATCATCAATATTCATGAATTCTCTCTCCTCACAGAGCAGATTCCAGCGCTGTTAAAGAAACTGAAAAAACGTCTGCATAAAAACATGTGAGAGTCCTTCTTCCACTGCCCTCTCTCTCAGTCACTAACTGGACATGAAACGCACAAGAGAAACCCATTTAAAGCTGATATTCCATAGACATGGCTTCCCTCTGTCTCTATAGTCTGTACATTTCCCTAAAAGCTAAAATACCTCTGCTTTTATTCATAAGTCTGACACGTTTCCATTTGCAAGGGTCATTATAAGTGTATGGAAACACATGTGGTGTGAGAATGAACAACACACTCATGCATCCTTTGAATAAGATTTGAGTTTCTATTTGCTGCCATTTGTCAGAATCAGTGTGAGTTTGTATCAGATATAGGGAGTCTGGGGCGCAGCGGATAAAAGCGCCTCACAAGTGACATGTGATGTAATGTATTGAGCTGCAGAACTGAACGCTGCTTCTCCACGTTGGTTTTTTTAGACCTGGGTTTAGAGCGAGTAGCATTAGGCTGCATAATAAACAATTGAAGACATGAAGTTTAAGACCCTTAGTTCCTAAATAATGCACAGTTATACAGGAAGTACTAACAATAAAATGCTTTAATTAATGATGTATGTCACACATTTCTATTCGTAAGCGTCATTATAAATGTATGGGAATGTCTCCACTCCATAAGAGTAAAATACCACCCTCCACGATTGTTTATTCAGACCTGTGTTTAGAGCAGGCTTCAGATTAAGACCCTTGGTTCATAAATAACGCACAATCATACAGGAAGTAGCAACATTTGAATGCATTAATCCACGACTGTCATACATTTCTATTTGCCAGCGTCATTATCAATGTATGGGAATACATGTGTGATGGCTCCTCTCCACATGAGTAAATATAACACACCCCTGCATCCTTTGAATAACATGTTTAATGTCTGAACGCTGGCATTTGTCAACACTGCACAGATTAAGCTTGTGTTTCTGTGTGAGCAACTCTCAATAGCTTATTGTGGATCTAAAATAAGTATTTATGTCCATGTGTGTGTGCACGGTGCATGCGTGGTTGAGCACTTTGTGGGCGATTTGTGCAGCAGATTCAAAGCCCTCAGCGCTCTCCAGCTCTCTGTTCTTCTCTCTCTACGTTTCTCCATCTCACTCCCTCTTTCTGTTTGAGTGCAGAGATAGATACTCACTTAGCAGCGCAACAAGCTCCATTCCTCATGTAGGTAGTAGATTTTTTTTTTTTGTATTCCTCTTCCTGTGGCAGTGTTTGGATGTTCAGCCACTACTTCTGGAGGTTTCTGCTAAAGTCACTGGAAGCTAATCTGTCGTTTTCCTCCAAAAAGTAGGAAAAATGAAAGGATTTCTGTGTTGTTTTAAACCTTTTTCCCAGCTTTGTTTTACTCATTGTGTCCTCTTTCCTCCACAGGATAACTGTGCCAGAGTGCTGCTTGTTCGCGGAGCCGACAAAGACGTGAAGAACTACAACAGCCAGAGTCCATTTCAGGTAGAGTCACACACACACGTTAAAAAAACCCATATTCTCCAGCGTTTGGTTTGCTTCTAAGTGATTACAGGAGATCGATTAACAGCTCGCTGCATGGGGGAAACATTTTTAGTAGCAGCACATATTATGAGGTCTTCATCTCATTTGTTACCATGGAAACAGTGCATTACGGTCAAGGTCAGTTGCAACATGGGATTGCAAATGTCTTTTTCCTGCCCAGCATTAGATTTGTTTCCGTTGTAGAGGAGAACCAAACGAACATCGAGAGCTCGAGAGCGTCCGTTTAGTCATTTAGCTTCTCAGCTTTTTACAACAGACGTGTGTTTCATCAACTTTGGGGAACGCTGAAAAACAAATCTAGCTGTGAGAGGAAGTTCATACAACTCCTGAAAGTGTGTTTTTGTAGTAGGAAGAGCATGCTGTTCTCTGAGTGACTACATTGGGAATGTTAAAGGATTTAAAACTGCTATTATTTAAAAAAAGTTGATTTAAGGCAATTTGAAATGCTTCAAACTGAACAAAATTAAAAGGAAACTCATTTTAAATCCAGTTTTAAACACAATTTAAAATCCGGCAATACGAGCCAAAACTTATTAAACACACAAAGTTATTTTGCACAATCACACAGGAGTTTAACAGTTTGAGTGTGTGCGTGACGATAAGCCCAGTCTGCTCTGATCGGTTAGCTGGCCGGCTCTGTTGTGATTGGTCAACATCTTAGAGATGTCCCGCCCCTTAGCCGTATCATCGTACAATGTATTGGAGCGCTAGCCAATAGGAGCGTGAGTGTTACGTAGTGATGTCACTATGTTCAGGAAGTGAAGAAAGGAGTCCAATGGAGGTGTTTCAGGCAACTCCCTGTCACGACTTGAGTAAAAGTGCAAAAGTTTAAGACTCAAAATAAACTTTAAGTACCAAAACTGATCCTTTTTTCAGAATAAAGCATTTATTATCTCACTGCATTAAAAGTGAGGCATTAATGTGTTCATCACTTTAACTTCGCAGCTTTTAAAAGGTGGCGCTAACTTAAAGGTCTTTGTAATGCGCTATCTTAATAGATAATAAACCTCCTAATATTTAGTTTTATCTGAATCTGCAAGTAGCTGTTAACCAATGCTGTACAATTAATGTGATGGAGTAAAATAGCATAAAGTGAAAATACAAGCAACTGAACTCAAGTATTCAGTACTGTATGTACTTAGTTACTCTCCCACTGTGTTTATACACATCTAATCATCAGGCAGAAACCCGGCAGCGTTCGGAGCTGTGTCTCTGCGACGACTGACTCTTAACCTCCTCCTGAGCTGCAGAGGAGGGTGTTCACGCAGGCGTTTATGACAGACAGTCCCACGGGGTCCTCCACAGCCTCTCCAGTGGAGCGCTTGATTAGAGGGAGCGCTTGTTGAGAGGAGAGAGCCCGGGCTGAGCGCTCATCACATCACGGTGTTTACCGCTCGGCCTGCATGCAGCTCAGTGCGGACGTAATTGCAGATCTGTTGGAGAGCAGGATCAATAATCTGTTGCATCATGCCTGTGGACGTTCAGAGAGAGAGGAAGCATCTCTTATACTCTAGAGTTAAACGGGCTCCATCGTGCTTTTTGGGGGGTTTTCTCTTTCCTGTTGTAGGTTTCTGTGCTTGTAAATGGTCAGCAAAGGCTAACATTGGACTCCTGTGTTTAGTTCCTGAACACAATGACATCACTTTGGACCACTCGTGCTTCTATTGGCTAACGCTCCAACACATTATACCTGATAGGCTAAGGGGCGGGACATCTCTGAGCGGGTTGGCCAATCACAACAGAGCCAGAGACTGTGCTCTCTAAATAAAGCACATTTAAGCATGAAAACATGTCACTTTAGAGGCAAAACACACAAATATAAAACTGAAAATGAACATAAAATGTCTTCTTATAGAAGCTAGATCTAAAAAGTCTACATTTAAATCACATTACATGTTATTTAGTTGACGGTTTTAAAGAGTGACATACCTAGACATGCCTATAGGAGCAATTAAGGGTATCTTATCCAATGACACTTTGACATGTTGACTGCAGGGGTTGGGAATCCAATCACTGACTCTCTGATTGGTAGATAAAGTCGCCCCATTTAAACTCTGATGATGTTTGATGCCGTTTTGTAGTTTATTGGAACATTTGGCTGTTAAATTAGCTGGAAAAACCCTTTTGCGTTCAACCAAACTATCATTTTTCTCTCATCAATCATCATTTTTGAAGTTGCATGTCATTATATCTGCTTTTCTACGAAACTTTTAATCAATTAAAATGTAAAAAAGCCAATTTCTGAACCATTATGGTGAACAAAACCAATCTGTAAGTCATTATATTAAGAATCTTTAAATTCACAGTGAGTGAAAATCTCAACATTTAGAGATAGCAAGTCATTTTTTGGAGCTGTCCTTTTGAGAACGGTGATAAAAGCATCATTATATAACAACAGAAAGATAGCTTGTGCAGGAATGTGTGAAACAAAGGGGCCAGTTTTGAACAGGAAATGGTTTCAGTCTGTCAGACTCACAGAGAAGAGATGCTGTCTTTCTTTCTGCTGCCAACATTTCCAGCAGCTTTCCGAAAAACATTTGGGCAGAAATGTGTTGGGATAGAGACACAAACAGCAGATCTCCACTGACAGAAACCGAACAACAAGCAGCCACTAGACATGCTTTGCACTCTCTCTTTTTTTCGAGAGGAGGAACTCGCTCTCTTGCTCTTACTATCTTTATCACAGTTGCACTCTCCACCTACACATGGAGCCAGAAGCTCTATCCAACAAGTTTAGGCCTGTTCTCTAAAGTGGCCTCGATCTGAAAAATACAGAAATTCAGTAACTGATGTAGAAGAAGAAAAGAGGGACAAGTGCTTCACAAAACTAAAATGCAAACGTATATTAAGACATTTTGTAGACCACTTTGTCACTCATCGGGTTTCAACCTTTTCACCACATTTCATAACCCCTGCTGCAGGGATTCTGTTCCATTCAGCTACACGACTATAAGTTCAAGTCCAACTCAGGTGCTGGGGATCAGGTCCGGCTCGGTTTCATCCCAAAGGTGTTGGGTGGACAGAAGACCCCTCGACTTATTCCTCACTAAATTGTAATAACCATGGTGCTGGATTTGTAGCTACAATCAGTCTTCCACTCTGTTAGCTACGGTGGCCTAAAGGTCCAAACGCCTTACAACGGCCCAAAATACTTCAATTCGAAGGAACGTGCTGCAGCTTCAGAAACGATGCAAACACCTGAGCTGTAAAGTGCCTCCATAATGTGTTTGCATCTTCCTTTTACATTGTGTTCTTCTATATGTAGACTTGTCCTTGCACTACTTTTCTACACTGTAGCTAATGTGCCTGAACCTTGAAATATAAATATGAAAGTGAAGCGTGTTTCTATGGTCTAAGTGTTTTGCATTTGCACCTGCCAGCCACCGTAGTCAACCCCTATTAACGCTGCACCTCCAAATGAGAGCACTCTTGCCCAAAAGAAGCAAAACAGAACATTTTTGAACATTTTCAAAATAGGACTCCTAGATTTGGCCCAAAAAAAGACTTAAATCGCACATAAATGAATGGAAAACTTCCCCTAATCTGTGGGAGGTTGTAATCAATGAGACTAATAATTGGGATATTCAAAATTAACTCGGAAAATGTTCGGAATAGGCTTTCACCTTTTGTCCCTGAAGAATTTTAACACAGCACTTAAAATTAAATATTCTAATACAAAAATATGAAGAAATATTGATGTTTTTTGTAAATATTTTAATTGTTTATTTTTTTACATAAACATAACGATGTAATTACAGAAAAATGAGAAGACGAGATGGTGTGTGAAATACAAATAGAAAAAAAACTAAATTACAACAAAAGACAATAAAAACACATTCAAATGAAATACCATAAAATAAACTCCATGAGGACTTTGAATAAAATGTGCATGTTGTAAAATATTTATAACAACGATAATTACCTGAAAACTGGAACTGATTCGTCTCTAAAGCAGCAGGGACGATGTTTTTCCAAATAAAATCATAGATTCCTTTTAAATATATAACACAGAAGTCTAGATGCAGTTGTGAGTGACATTTCCGTCTGCATTAGTACCCAGAGAGCAGGCCCTCTGCACGCTTGTCATTTGAACGGAGGAGAAGCTTCATGTAAACATCATCATTAGGAGCCAAATGAAAAACTGCAAAGTGCAAATGTTAATAAAAAGTGATTGCCTGGGCTGAAGGACGCCTGCCGCTGCTCTTAATTAGGACACAGCGTGGGTGTGTGGCCATGCCATTTGATAATATCATGTGTCAGTCTGAGTGTGTGTGTGTGTGTGTGTGTGTGTGTGTGTGTGTGTGTGTGTGTGTGTCAGCTTAGCCTGATCACCATTGTGGCGTGCAACAAAAGGAAGAGAATTTGAGGACAGAAAACTCCCATCATCCTCTCTGCCGTTCTGCAGATAGAGGGCTTTCACGGAGATAAAAATTCCTTTTCTTTATTTAAAAATCTCCTCCGACAATTGGCCATGTTCTCTCCACTTCCCCTAACTCTCTTTTGTCTCCTCAAACAGAATTTCCCTCGTAAAATAACCTCTGTGCACTTCTAAGCTTTTGATCCTCACTACAATACCTGATTTCATTGACTTTCTTTCTTCCTTTCACTCCAATTTCATATCTCCCCTGCACCTTCTTCTAATCTAATTCCTACCTCCACTCCTCATTATAATTATCGTCTGTTTCCCACTTCCTCCTTTATACCCTGGCCTGTTTGCCCCCACACATTGTCTTGTTTCTCGTCGCCTTTGGCACACACTGTACGTCAGACCTGATTTTCCTCCTCTGTTTCTCTGTCTGCCTAATTGTTCAGAGTCGCGTGCTGCAAATTACCGCCACTAGTGACATGCAGTACAGTACGTCAAATCTAGATTCAAACCTCATGTCATTGGGCCAGATTTGGCAAAAGCAAAAGCAGACAATTTGTCCTGTATTTCTATATTTCTAGGTGCATAAGTATGGTCCATTACTGTCAATTCGAACCTGGTTCAAGCCGAACAGCCAATGAGCAGCTGAGTTGGGGTGCCATAGCAACGAGTACAGCAGCCCAAGAGATGCTAGCAGGGAAGCCCACTCTCCATCCCCCCACCTTTAATGCCTCAGTGGGAATTATAGGCAGCAACAGCACCAGGAACTCATGTAAGATGAGTCCAGGCTGATAGGATTACACAGGAAGAAACATACAAATGATATTTCAAATCTGTTTGTTTTACTAAATGTACCAAAAATGCATCCGTGCATCAAAGCGTATTTTACATTTACTGTGGATCCAGTGATTTTGTGTATATAGAGACTCATCCTTAGTGATGCATCCACTAAGTTATTCCTCATCGGTTATTTTGGTGTCTTTCAGCTCTTTTCTTTTGCAATTTTAAAGGCAATTGTACTCTTTAAGCGCTTTGTTTTGGTTTCACAGACAGCAGCTTTTACCTGAACGTTCCTGTTTCACTGTATGTGTGTGTGTGTGTGTCTTCAACTCATTTCTTGTACCCTGTCTGCATTCATTATTATTAAATGAGTTGGAAAACATGCGGCTGTTACATCTTAAGTGTCCAAAACCCACACATATTAGACATTCAGTCTTAAAGCTGCCGTTGGTTTTGCTTGAGACATCCTCGCTCTCAGTTAGTTCTGCTTCGGTCAGTTTTTCCCGCCGTGCTCGGTGGATCTTCATCACTGTCACTTCCCTCCTGACGTGTTACTCCATCACGTGCACGAGCCAGATCCGACTTCCTGTGGGAGAATATCCTGTCACCGATTTATCACACATGGTGGCGTGCATTATGGGAGATCCTGGGAGAGAGTGGGAGAGAGTGGTGAAGGACACACACCCTCCTCCAGGCACAGATAGACCTCGAGCACCGGCCCTTTTGCCTTTTATCTTGACCTTATAACATCAGCATCTTTCTTATTTCTGAGGCCTAATATGAATGCCTTTATTGAGAAGGTGGCACACTTCATTTCTTTGCATGTAGCATCATTGAACTGGCATGTAATGTCCCTTAAAACTGTCGCAAAAGTAGTTTTTCCAGGTATAGATTTATGTGAAAGTAACAATAAATCGCTGGCATTGCAATTTCTAAATTTGAGCCCCTTGTCCCTCTTACATCCTGCATCCCGCTGACAGGAAACAGCACATGAAGAAGAGCAGCGTCTCAGTAATTGAGTCACACGAAACGGAAGATATTGTATATTAATGCAGCGTGTTGAAGAATTCAAGAGGATGGAAAACACGTCGGTTAGAGCTTCTCGAGTGCTTTTTCTCTCAGTATTTATTTGAAGAAAAAGGTCAACTGTGGAGGGAGGCGGCAGAGTATTACTACTCAAGCCAACTCCGCTTTAATAATACACTTTTTATCTCTTCCTCCTGATTTTGTTCTCCAGGAATCAGAGATTGCATAATGCTGCTGAGACGCGTGTGTGTGTGTGTGTGTGTGTGTGTGTGTGTGTGTGTGTGTGTGTGTGTGTGTGTGTGTGTGTGTGTGTGTGTGTGTGTGTGTGTGTGTGTGTGTGTGTGTGTGTGTGTGTGTGTGTGTGTGTGTGTGTGTGTGTGTGTGTGTGTGTGTGTACACATGACTTAAGGTGTGCTGTAGCACCAGGAGTGATGCGCCTGCAGGGACAACAGGAAGCTGATCTGGGTCACTGACAGGGGGGGGGCAGGCTTTACCGCCCCCTGCTGGACACACACTGGAAATGCATCTTTGTTTTAATTGGTCAAAGGCAGAGGAATAGTTCATGGAAGTTGTGTTGATTTATTTGTTTGCACTATAGCAAGGGAATTTACATTAAAGCAAAGAGACAGTGCAGATAGGAAGGCAGAGATCAGATAAAGTACAAACATATAATAAGTACACAACCAAGGTTACCAAATAGAAACACGTAAATAGCATCATTGTGAACTTAAAGTTACGTGTTATTAGCCTTGTGTATTGAAGTAGAAGCCAGTAATAGCATTGTAGATAAAGTATACATTGCACATAAACAGTGAAACACCATAACACATGCTGATAACGGCTTTTAATTGTCCTTTTTACAAACAAATCCTTACCTTAACCTATTAATACTTGGTGAAATGTTTCATTTTTTGACTTATTTGAGAACGAAAGTTCATTCTTAACTGTTTGATAAAACAAGGTGTTAATTATAATCTGTGTGTTATTGGATTTTCTTGATATTATACACGTAGGGGTCCCTCAATGTTGAATCCATCACTACAGCCTGGTGATAGGATATTGATATCTGGTGAATTGTTGTCAAAAGGCAGGATGGGATCAAAACCATGTAAGTGGAGCTTGTGATAAACTAAGAATTTGGCCTTGCATCCAAATGATTCTGTCTAATTAAGGTCTATGTATGGGAAATTGTCCAGGTATATACAGTTAGTGTCCAGAATTTAAGAAGAAACAACAAAAAAATATAGAAATATTGGAGAAATTTTAGAAAACATAGAATTACTCTTCTGTATATCTGGTAACAACTTAATTGGGGACGCTTTAAAACACTTATCACGCCTCAACTACAAAGAAGTAAGTATTTCCATCGGTTATTCGTAAAAACACAATGGATTTAGTTTGTGTTTTTACCCAATAAATAATCCACGTCTTTTCTCCGTCCGTTGTTTGAAGGCAACAGAAAACGTTCACTCTGTCCTCTTCACATAAACTAAACATGTGACTTAACGTGTGTGTGTGTGTGTGTGTGTGTGTGTGTGTCCTAGATTACTGCCCTGCTACAGATGATTAAAGCCATGAAGGATTTTATATCAAGTTCAAAGTCAGATTCTGTTCAAAGAGGAGGAAATTGCTGACATTATTGCGATTAAGTTCCTCTTTCTTGTTTCTGATGGAGTACCTTTTGAAATCTGAGTTAAAATCAGCCTGGAAGCACATGGTCTTTGAACGTTGCTTCATTGCTGGTTAAAATATACTATAATTAAATGTATATTTCTGTCTCCACAACATATTTGTGTTAAAGTAGTGCTTTTACAATACTATCTGAAGGTTATCATTATAATACCTGACATTTATATAGCGATTTCAAACAGTGCTCAAAGACGCTTCGCAGGCAAATAAAGAAAAACAAACAAAAAATATAAAAATAAAAGTCCTGAGCCAAGAGGAGACGGGGGGAGGGGGGAGAAGGTGTGTTTCGAGGGCTTTTTAAAAGACGTGAGAGCTTTTCGGGTGTGAAAAGCACCTGAATTGAAAAGATAAACAGACTTTTATTTCCCCCTCCAGGTCGCCATTATTGCTGGGAACTTTGAGCTTGCAGAACTCGTCAAGAACCACAAAGAGACAGATATAGGTAAGTAGAAAAGCAGCTTTATTTCTCTGCCCCTCCATCTTTTACCTCACCTGCCACGCAGCGCACATTCCTGAATCTCCCTTGGGATACATTTCAGATCCCCCCCCCTCTGGTTTGATCCTCCTAAATGACCTCCCGGTATAATCCCCTCCGCGGGATTACGAGAGCTTCGCCCAGAGGATTCAAGTTTGTGTTCACACCGGGACAATCGCGGGCCGATTAGGCCAGGAGAAATGGTCAATGCCTCGGTCTCCAGCTTTGCTTACAAGGAAGCTGATTGGTCGGTTTCCCGAGGTGTCCTCTGATCTGCACTGAAGGGTTTGATTGAATCTTCTGCAGATGGATTTAACGGTTCTTCTAGTGATGGTGATTGTTTAGCACACAACTTTAAAGCTTGAGTTGTGAGTGCTCTAAGAAATTGGGAGCTGCAATTATTGGACTTGGGTCAGTGTCAGGGTCAGTGTTAGGGTCAGGGTCAGGGTCAGGGTCAGGGTCAGTGTTAGGGTTAGGGTCAGACTAGATTTGTTCGGACATTAGACAACAGCTTCTTTGGACTTTTACTTCAATTGTTGATATAATTTAGGATCATGGTGTACTTAAGACAATAACTCTTTGGATTTTACTTAAACATATCTAATCTAGGTGATAACAAAAGTGAGGATTCAAGTGGCTTCAATCACAAACTGGTAAGGGAATTCCCCGCCAAGGGTTAGTCCTATCTCAAAATGTTAATTAAAGAAGAAGATGTTGTGTATGTGTTAATCAACTTAGCTTCAAAATGTAATTGGTCCATGGCACACCTTTCCACAAAGTCAATAGAAAATCAAGACTGTAGTTTTTCATTCATCCTGCTGACAAACAGTCGAACCCTCACACTGTATTTTGCAGTAGCAGGCCGTATATTTCACACCCAAGCCTTCAGTATTGTCCTACCTGACTACATCCACCTTTCAATACCATCATTGTGACGTCATGGCTAAAGAAACCACTAATAAAATACAGGAACGCAGTAAAACAGGGCGTTGCATCACAGTCAGGCGAGAATGAATGCTATTACAAAAGCAAGAAACCCAAATAACACAAAGTCAACCTCCTTTCTTTCTTCAACAAAAGTTCAACAACTCTGTTGTATAGATTATCTGAGTTTTCAGTTCCAATATTAAGTCCAGTTCAAAAGTCATTGTGGAGCTTCGTTTTCCACGGGTTTATCCCTTTTAAAGAGTTGAAGACACTGGACCTTGGGTTAGGGTTGGACTAGATGTGCCTGGAACCTTTCAGGATTTTAACTTGAACTCCTTTGATGAAAGTAAAAATACAACAGCTCTTTGGATTTAACGATAGGAATCTGTTGTAATATGGAACCAGAGTTTTGGTTTGAAAACGATTTACAGATGTTTGAGTGAGGATTTAAGTGGCTGCAATCAAAAACTAGTTAGGCAAAGCTCCACCCTATCTCACATTGACATTAAAGGTTGTATTTGTTCAATAGATTTGCTCCAAATTGTAATTTACCGATGCTACACCCTTTGACCGAGTCACATGAAAATCAGGCCTTCAGCTTTCCCTTTAACCTCCTAAAGGATAGACAAACTCTGTTCTTGTACTGAGCTTCCTAAAGAGTTCATTGTGGTTGGAGATTGCATTAAAATTCACAATGGCGCCTACAGTATATATTTAAACTGTCTGAGAGTTATTGCGTCTCCATCTGTGTGTGAGAGGAACGAGAGGGAGGTGAGAACACAGAAAAGATTTCTCACGAACATGCAAAGATGAAAACAATTTTGAACAAATTCCATATCTTGCTATTTATTACCTTCGTTGCTTGGTTGCCAGGCACACACTGATTAATTTCTTTGGAGGCAGAACGGTAATAGAAAGCAGACTCTGGTTCAACACCTGATGGAGTGAGAGTTTTAGATTCAAAGTCATTCAGAGAACCATCAATAAATAGCAGCTTTAAAGCACCTTTACAGTAATATAAAATCACGTTCGGTGTGTCCGCGTGTCGGTGGTTACTGCAGAGAAGGCTGCCTGACAATAGAAAATGTCTGCAGTCGTGTGAAATGAACACTGAGCCGTTCCAGTAGTTTGTGGTGCGCAGAGATGACTCAGGGATTATGGGGCTCAAGAGAAAATGAGAAAAGATGAACAAACAAATAAATATTTAAAGGAGGACGGAGAACGATGAGGTTAGGAGGGAAATGAAAGAGGGAGTAATCTAATCTAAAGATGTAATCCTGCAGTTGTTGCCCTCTATCTCTCTCTCATGGACGCCAACAACGTGGAGGCGACCTGGTGTAGGGCTACATGAGACACAGTGGTGCAGGATTACCCCCTCAAAAAACCTTGTTGAACCTAAATGTGAGAGCATGGTAGGTGCGTCGGCAGTGAGTCGGTTTTACACATTCTGTTCTGTTTCTGACCTGTTGTGTCTGAGCCGGTGTGGAGTTTGGGTTGGAGTGTATCGACTTGCCAACATCGGTTCAGCCCCGTACTGTTCGACTCAATAAAGTTATTGAGTTAGTTGAATACTCAAGTCTAATTGGTCAATTTGGACATCCAGAGGTCAATTTAACGTCAGGACATAAACACTAACAGGAACATAGTATGGGCTCCTGTTAGTGTTTAAAGACTGGTTCATGGAAATGAAAATGTGAACAGACTTGGACGGTTAGAGAAAACCTCAAGTCAGGTTGCTGTCGCTGCTGGAACAGAGTATAATAGGATCATTTAAAAATATTTGGTAATCAATGTGTTGCTTTAAATGATTCACGGAGTGGAAGCCGTGTAGAAAGCGGGACAATATGAAAGATCTGTCGGGGTCAGTAGCAATAATGACCGACTTGCTGCCCATTATTCCATCACGTGTATACTTCTCTACCACTAGGAGTCCCTTAATCAAACAATAACGAATGACAGAGTTTGGGGATGTTTGAACGTAGCATGGAATAATGGGATTAGGTGCCATTGAGCTTAACTTGATTGGTAGATGAAGTATTCTCTCAAACACCCACACTGACATACATGCCCACAGACAGTTTGTGTCGTGTGGAGCCTCTTACAGCTTAACGCAGCTTTAGTGTGTTTAAATGCTGATCGTGTGTGTGTGTGTGTGTGTGTGTGTTAGTGAAGAGTGATGTGATCTCAACACTATAAGCCCTGTAGCTTTCACAGTTTTTCTCGCTGACTCGGTCCACATGATGTAACAGTTCAGCCACACAAATCTTGCGTTGCGTTGCGTCATTGTTTTCGGATTACAAATCGTCGTCGAGGCTCGCTGTGTGTAGGATTACTTTAAAAGCTGTTTGTGCAGAATGTGAAACACCTAAGCAAATGATAAACATACAATAGAAAGGAGGCATTGCATCGCGCTTAGTCTGGTTTCCCTTCTCAGGAGATGCTAACAGGACAGATGCTTCTTGAATTACATTTAACAAATAACAATTCTTAGCAAGCAATGCTGTTTTTGAATTTTGTTTTTGACAATTACTTATATTTTACATCCAATGAGTTGATCCAGAGGAAGATAGTAAAGCAAATTGATCAAATATTGCTCAGTTATCAAGCTAACTACCAAATACTGTATATGCAATTCAAGCCTCTCAGGATTTAGATTATATGAGATCTCAACTGATCCCAAATTGTGAAATACAGCATGTTCACAAAGCTTTGCAAATTAGTTAAAAATACAATTGAACATAAAAATAAACAATATATATCTACAGTTCAAGGATTTGTGGTTTTATTGGCAGTTTAACTAATTGATAATACAATTAAAATGAACTTTATTTAAGGGTTTTCCTTTTTCTGAAATGTGTGTGCATGTAAATGGTCTGCAAAGGCTAAAATACCAAATGTCTCTCCAGAGGGAGTTGCCATAAATGCCCATAACCTGCTGTGCACACGACCAAATAAATCCATCTTGAATCCTATTAATTGCATGAATATACTAAAGAACAGGAACTCTGTTTGCCTGAATTATAAGGTGTGGTATCCCATATGTGTGTAATTGTGAGCGTGAGTTTCCTGCAGACTGCATCTCTGCAAATGATTCCAGTTGCTTGTTCAGATCTGGTTTTCAATCCGCAGGAGGTGTGAGGAGTATTCTGTCACGTCTGACTGGACAGCCTGTCAGAATTCCTTCCTGTCTCTCTTCTTCTGCTGTTCCCTTTAGAGTTTACTTCCTGTCTGTCTTCTCATGCTGTTCCATTTAGTGTTTACTTCCTGTCTGTCTTCTCATTAATGTTTACTTTACTTCCTGTCTCTCTTCTTCTGCTGTTCCCTTTAGTGTTTACTTCCTGTCTGTCTTCTTCTGCTGTTCCCTTCAGTGTTTACTTCCTGTCTCTCTTCTTCTGCTGTACCCTTTAGTGTTTACTTACTGTCTGTCTTCTTCTGCTGTTCCCTTTAGTGTTTACTTCCTGTCTCTCTTCTTCTGCTGTACCCCTCAGTGTTTACTTCCTGTCTGTCTTCTTCTGCTGTACCCTTTAGTGTTTACTTCCTGTCTGTTCTTCCTCTGCTGTTCCCTTTAATGTTTACTTCCTGTCTGTCTTCTTCTGCTGTTCCCTTTAGTGTTTACTTCCTGTCTCTCTTCTTCTTTGTGTGAACAAACGCACCTTTATTAGCGACACTGATTAGAGAAGTAACTTTAAAGCGGTTACGTACGCCTTGTGACGTTCCTGTCTTCTCTTCTGTGTGTGTTGTGTTGAGACTCTACTGCGTGCGTTGTTATAGAGTGATATTGTCCATGGGAACGTGTTCCATATGCTGAGAGTGCTCGATCTCAGGTGAAGGGATTACTTCTGTCTAAATCTGAATTCTAATGTTTGACTTTGTCTCATCTAATGTATCCTGATAGTATCCAAGTTAAAAGTCCTTTCTACGCTCTCCATAGTTTTATATTCTTCTATTTTTTCATTGTACCCTTAAGAGTTTTAATTCTGCACTACTGTCTGATGCTTCTCCGGTGTCTTTAGAGCTGTGATTTGCCGTTTTTCATGCTTCTGATGGGAATGTTTTACTTGTATCTTCTACTATGTCATCATGCTTTCTATGGTGTATACCTGTCTCGTTGTTCTGTGTTCGTTTTGTGTTTATGGTTTCTTATTCAAGCATCCCTCTGTAGTACATCCCGTTTCTGTCTTTCTGCAAATCCCTGTTAATGATTATTCATGTCGATTTTTTCTGGTCCTTTTCCGTTTTAACAATCCCTTCTCTCTTACTCTGACTTCACCATTAGTGTTTAACCTCGAGACTTCTTCTCACTTGACACTGCACTTAGAAATTTACATTCCTTTTAGCCCGTCATGGTTCCTTTTATTATTTATCACTTCCTTCTTTATGCTGCTTTCATTGCGAACCCGGTAACTCATATCTTCGCTGTTCCTAGCGGTTACTTCCTGCAACTCATCTTTTCCTGCAGTGTAACCCTAATAGTGTAAACAGTTCCTTTAGCTTCTTCTGCCTGTATCCGAAACGTGTTGTGATTTTGTGTGTTGTTCTGTGTTGATTTAGTGTGTTACTTCAGCTGTCCATTAGTGTTTATTCTCTCTCATGCTGTTCCCTCATAGTTTTAACCTCCCTTCTTCTCACACTTATATCCTTGTTAGTATGCTCTCCTAATGTTGTTGTTGGTTTATACACCTGTATTGACTCCAAAGCAATAGCAATGTCAACAAAACAAACAAGAATAGTAATACAGTACAGATATGAAATGCACAGGGAAAAGCAAAATCATTATTTAAGAGCTTTGTCTGTAATGTGTTTTAGAGGAACACTGATTTGTAGATGGACTTCTGTGCCGAGACAAAGACGGCACAGCTGAATTAGGACACGTGATTGGTGGAGGAGAAAGAAAGACCTTTTAAAGGGCGATGATTACGTACGCAGTGTGACGTTCTTCATACCGTTACCTCGTGTGTGTGTGTGTGTGAGACCTACATGCGCTGGTTGTTGGATAGGAGTGGAATAGGTTGTCCATGGAAACGTGTTACCATGAGTGTTGGAAGAAGTGCTTGGATCCTCAGGTGAAAGAAGGAATACTTCAGTCTAAAAATACTGAATTCTAAATGTACTTGCTGTAGGTACAGTACAAGCTAAATGTACCGAAAGTATCCAAAGTAAAAGTACCTTTCATAGCTCTCACACTACGTTATTATAGATTATTCATATTGTTATTATATTGTACATTCAAGATGCAAAGGTTTTAATGTCATATGCACATAAACTAAAGCTGATGGCTCTCCGGAAGTGGTTTTAGCTCGGCACGGATTGCCGTTTATTCAGGGCTTCTGATCCGGGAATGTTCTTACAGTGATCTTCGGTACTATGTCATCGATGCATTTTCATATGTAGCAAATGACCACGTCCGTGTGTGTGCGTGTGTGTGTGTGTGTGTGTGTGTTGGTTGTCATACTCAAACACACACCACTCCATAGTCCCAGAAATCCCGTTTTGATACATTTCCCTGCAAATCTGAATTAAAATAATCTAATTTCATGAGATTTTCGGGCACTTTTTCCCTGTAATCTGAACAAAACCAACACTTCCATTAGGAAAAACGTGCTGCACTTCCAAAAACAAAGCAAATAAAAAAACACAAGTGTGCTAAAACAGCTCGAGAAGACTTCTTCACCAACTTGACAACACATGCAGCATCTAGAAAACATTCCTATTATTGCAGCAAACCGATAACAATGAGAGAAAACATCTTTTCCATTATTTCATAACACATTTCCTTATTTAGATAGCGACTTTCATTAGCAGCAACGAAGTAAACAATAACAATAATACCATGCAGCCTGGGTCACAGCGGAGCACAGACAATAGAAACAAAACTCATCTTTAAAAAAATTAGAACGCAGTGCAGTGTTCAATCCTAAAATACGCTGTGAAAAGAAGTTATTTAGCTTCCTCACAATAGCCTGTCACTCCGAAACGTGTGTGTGTGTGTGTGTGTGTGTGTGTGTGTGTGTGTGTGTGTGTGTGTGTGTATCTCTCCACGCAGCAGTAAGCCAGTAAGGATGATTGACAGATGTGTGTATTAGCCCGCCTGCTGCCAAAGTGTGATAATCCCTCAGGGAATCACTATTGACCACACACACACACTTTCATTCTCACACACACCTTAAATACTGTCACACTTGTGTATTCCCCTTCTGCTGCAGGATTTAACACGCTTTACCTCGTTCTCTTGAAGCTAGAGATCATTCCAACACCTGAACACGAGTACATTTATGCAAGAGCCCCGAAAATATGCAAAATATCTCGCTTAAAAAAGCAGTTTTGTGTGTGTGTGTGAATGTGTGCGTGCGTGTCTGCAGTGGGACAGACTGTCAGCTGGTGCAGGGCAGCAGGGACTGAATGTCAGTGCATCACGGGTTATTTTTACACACACACACACATTCTGACTTTTTCTCAGAACTCAAAACCAAATTGGTCACTTTTGGTTAGATCTGTATGTGTTCCTAATCCTGTGCCGTGGCCGTAAAGCACTATTTGATTAAAAAAGGGGCATTTCATTCATTAGAACACCTATTATATTTAGCTCTGTGACTGCATGTGTCTAAACGTACGTCAAATAAACTCCAGGTATCGTTTTCTACCTTGACATTTCTGGAAATATTTCTATCCATTTGATATATTTTTAATCAGTTATTGTTGGGGTTATGGTTGCTTTGGAAACATTTAAAATATTGTGGCTTATTAATGACTTAATCCCTGCCAAATGTTGATTATCATTTTTCCACAATTTCCAGGTTTTTTAAATGTTGTATGAGTTACTCCAAACTTAATCAACATATATTGATTGCCTGTCTTTCTCTAACATGCAAGCGTATGATGCAAATACAACATCTGACTTGATGCTGATATGCCATTCAAATAGAGGCATTTTAAAAAGAGCAAAACAAATCCAGTCCAAGAATCGTTTCTACCCAAACATTTAAAGTTCTTTCCATTTTATATATTTTTTAAATCAGTTGTTTTTGGGTTATGTTTGTCTTGATTCCTGGACAATTTTCCTGAGACATTTTTCACAATTTCCAGATTGTTTTGAATTCTTTTATGGACGCCTTCTTCCCCGTATAATGGTGCTCGATTTTTGTATTAGTTCATCGAAAACTAATCAGTGTAAATTGGTTGTTTTATTTATTTCTATGCTGATGATGCGGATATGATCTCATTAAAGAGTGAAGTTCAGTCGTCCCTCTGCCTCAACAACAAAGTGCTTTAACATGTATTTACATATAAATAAATGACTTATCGTTAATTTATTCATCATCGTGAGCATTCTCTCTTTTAAAGAGGCTTTCTACTGTAATGTGGGTTACACACACACACACACACACACACACACACACACTCAGGTCCATGCTATATTTGGCAGATTGTGCAGGCAGTGTTATCAGGAAAGAGGACAAATTCACTCTCACACTTTCAACATCTTGTCAGCGTCAGGAAAACTTATTTCACACTGATTAATTCATTTGTTTCATTGCGTCGACATGATGATTTACATTTGTACATCTCAAGCATATCGTCTTACTGCAAGGTACATTATTCTGAGAGCATAATGTGGAGATTAGCATATCCAGCCCTGAGGGGAGCCTTCTTCCTCCCTGGGTGAACCCACTCGTTAGTATTGATTGGTGATGTGAGATTCAGATATATGATGGGGAGCCGTGTGACCTGCATGTACTGATAAATATGGGCTATTAGCACCAGCACATTACCTGTTGCTTAATATGTGTGTGTGTGTGTGTGGGGGGGGGTTAGGGTTAGGGGGGGGGGTTTGTCCTTGGGTGTCACATTCAGTGCTAACCTTTGTAGATGCTACATCCGTTACAATGATTGAATCCCTTTTTGTACGGATACCATGCATGGATTTTACCTCTGCTGCACTGAAAACCAGAAGAAAACTCAGACAGCGTAGACTTCAGCCATGGCCATTTCCTGAAGTGAAAAACAATGTGTGTATCGGCCAACTGAGTACATCTTTGCTAGTTTTTCCTCAGATCATAATTCGCCATTCCACCAAGTTTTGTGAAAATCTATCCTGGAGTTTTTGCGTTATCCAAAAGACACACATCTGTAAGGTACAGTAGTTAGTAGTTCTAGTTGTTGTATGGCTCCTTAAAGAGGCCCTATTTTGCTCTCTGGGGTTTCCCTTTCCTGTAGTGTGTTATATACTATAGGTTTTAGTGCATGTAAATGGTCTGCAAAGGCTAAAATCCCTGTGTTCGCCCCAGGGGGAGTTTCTCATTCATCTCGCTCATATGGATGGGAAACAACAACAGTCCTCTCAGGTATCAGTGTACTGTTTGGCAAACTTAATTCATCCTTTCATAAAGGCCCCTGTTCCCTGTTGCCGCCAATTTATTGAAATGTTGAAAAGCCTGGTAAAGCACTTTTCCCCCATACTGCAAATTTGGTATGAGATGTCAGTGCGCGGTATGGAAGGGTGGCTCATGGCTGCTTCAGTGCATACTTTATGACAACATATGCTTTGCATGTAGCCATCTGCTTCATGGCCCTTCAGTGGGGTCACTGTTCTTGGATGAATTTGCATCCCGACGCTTTGAAGTTGCGGCGTACTGAAAGAAAGGGAATGAGGAAACGGCTCTAACAAGCTTTGATTAACGAGGACAGCGTGTCACCTGATGACTTCACACACCGCGAGCAGCACATCACACACCCTGTGCAGAGAGACAGGGAGTCGTATGAATGTACATTACATCATAGGGAGGTGTGAACTCTGTGTGTGTGTGTGGGGCTTTAATGATGTATGGTGCCGTCCCCCTCTGAGTTGCTTAGCAACAACAAGGATGTGTTCCTGGAGGAAGAAGCTGCTCACCGCTCTATCACCGATCAAAATATAATTTATCCCTGCAACAACAACTGCTGAGTCTGGGGTTGCAGTCCAATAGTTCAAACCATCAGCTCCTCTGTCTGCTCCCACAACCACTTTTCTCTAACCTCTGTCAGAAACAGCAGGGGGCTAAGAAAGAAGAAGTGAAGGAGAATTCATCAGGACTTCATTATGAGGAGACAGATAGTATTTAGTCTGCTGTGGGAAACTACACTACTACTACTTCGGACAACTTAAAACATCTAGATACTCCACGCCGGCTTCATACACGTGGACACCAGTGAAGAATATATTACTTCATGACTCAGATTTGGATTAAAATAAAAAGATTGAAACTAAATCCCTCCCCTGTCCACTCACATTAAACCACATGAATCTAAATACGTATGATTATATGAAACTCTTTGAGTTAATATTACTTTCGTTCAGCTCTGATTGGTTAGCTGGCTGGCTCTGTTGTGATTGGTCATCCGCTTAGAGATGTCCCGCCCCTTAGCTTATCAACAAATTGAATTAAAAATGTGTTGGTGCGCTAGCCAATAGAAGCGCGAGTGTTACATAGTGATGTCACTACAGCATGTAAGTGAAGTAACCACAGGAGTCCAATGTAGGTGTTTCACAGTGTGTGGGAGAGACACAGGGATGTCAGCCTCTGCAGACCATTGAATTCCATTGGCCTCTTTAAAGAGACAAAACTAGAAACCAAAATGACTACCTTCCAGATGTGTCTCTTTCTGAAACTGCACAACTCCTCTATAGAAAATTGCTGGAGTGGAAAACCATGGCCTGAGTAAAAACTAACATTTAGTAGACCATTTACATGCACTAACACCTACTGTTAGAGCACAATATCAGTTGAAGTGCTCTCTATATGTGAGCTCCTCTTTCTGAAGCCGTAATACGGACTCCATTCACAGAAGCAGAGATTGTCCCTCTGCCTCACCTGGTTATTATTTGTGTTATTGTGACTCTGGAGTGGTTTTGTTGAGAGCCCAGATGACGGCTTCAGTTCCCCGTCACAGAATTGCTTTCTCACGGACAGGTAAAGTGGCGAAGATATTCTTAATATAGCTTTTATGTTTCTAAATGTGTGGTTCTGCTGCACACGTCCACAGCAGTACACTACTCTGCTCCCTGCAGGTGCTACTGTCTGTTTCTGCACAGGGGCGATGCACTGCAAACTATCCCTTTAACTGAGCAGGGTTCATTTCATGCCTCGATATGCACATGATAAAGTAACAGAGAGAGGGTTAAAGTGCAATTTAAATGTCTTAATAAAGCATTTATGAGCTATTATAGGTTACTGCTGAGAGCTGGAGCTAGGTCACTGGATTAAAAGTCACGTTATCCAGCCCAGAAGAAACACACACTACGTAAAATATGAACCATAATTCTTCATTTCTAAAAAGGCATTTGGAAGAAATAGCCAATGGACAATTAGAAAATAAAATACAAAACAATGATGTTCAATAAATCTGAATTAAAAAGATAAATGCAATAAAAATACATAATTTAATTACTGTTTAAATATTGAGTTATGTTCATCATATCTGAATCAATAAATGCTGTTTACTAGAAATGCATAATGCTGTCAAAATGAGTATGATCACACAGAACCAAAAAGAGGTTTATAGAAGAGATATACAATAAAGAAAAATGACAAAATGCTAGAAGAAAATAACAATTGATGTGCATTTTTAAAACCCTGTTTACAAGAAATACAATAAGATGTTTGACAAATCTGAATATTTAGTTTATAGAACAGGTGTACAAAAGTGATATGGAAGTGTAATACAAAATCTCCATAACCGAAAAGCCTGAAAGATATGATCTAGAATATGAAACTGCTTTTAATGTTGATATGTTCAGTATATATTATGTAAATGGGAGTTGTGTAAAGCATGCATACATCCAGACAAACCAAGCTTCCTCTTTTTTGTGTAAAATAATTAATATTTGACCTTTTTTTGGATCTCTAAATTAATATGGTGGTGTTTTAAAGCTGGTGTGTGTGTGTGTGTGTGTGTGTGTGTGTGTGTGTGTGTGTGTGTGTGTGTGTGTGTGTGTGTGTGTGTGTGTGTGTGTGTGTGTGTGTGTGTGTGTGTGTGTGTGTGTGTGTGTGTGTGTGTGTGTGTGTGTCTTGGGGTTTTCAATCTGCCCTGTCAGGTATTATTTCCTGTGTTCTCATCATGTTTTATTCATGTAATGTGTGCAAATGATCTGACTGTAAACACCTGAGGCAGAGAGAGAGCTTTCAGATTTCCAACAGGAACAAAGATCTGATCGGTGTGTCGATGCAGAAGCTTTTCAAACCCGGGGAGAGTAATCTGTGTTCAGTTTGTCCGTAGTTTCACATTCATTTTACTATTAGGATAAAATGACGAAGTGATACCTTTGGATCCATCCATGGTTACCATTATGAGGAAAGGCATGAGCAAAGATGCCTGAACTATGCTGTCAGTCCTTCTGCTTCCCTTTAGTCCCTAAAAGACATGTTGGATCTCTTTCTCTGTCATTTTGCATCTCCTTTAAGTGGTTTGGCATTTATTTAAAGCCAGTTTGTGACGCTCAGTAGTCGTGTGGCACCAACCTACTCGTCTTAAGGTCAAATTGTATCACCGGGATCGATTTGCCTCTTCTTTTGAAATCTTTGTAGTATTTTGAATCTATATTTAGTTATTTGGCGTCTTTTTGGAGTCGTTCTGCATCGATTGTTGACTCATCCTGGTCTCTTTGTGATTGTTGTGCCTCCAGTTTTGGTCATTTTGCATCTACTATTAGTATTGTTGGGTCTCCTTGCAGTGGTTTTGCATTTATTGAAGTAGTTTTGCATCTTTTTCGGGACCTTTGGCCTCCACTTTTGGGATGATTTACCATATTATTCTGGTAGTTTGGCATTTTGTTCCGGTTAGTTTGGAGTTTTAAAGTCATCTATTCTGAGTATTTCTGTGATCTCATGCACCTCATTTCATTATTTTAGTCATTCTTATTGCTCTGTTGTTGTTTTGCATTCACTTCCAGACATTTTGCATATCCTTTTATACGTTTGGTGTCTATATTTAGCAATCATGCGCCTAGTTGTAATAATTTTGCATCTCTTTGAGATTGTTTTATATCTATTATACGTGTCTCTGAAGTTAACTAGTCTGAATGATATGTGTGTTTTTTCGGTCCTTTCAGTCATTTACTTCAACTACATCAAACGCCACAACTTTGTATTCATCCCTTCTGCTTCCACTGAGTGTTTCCGCTCCGCTGTGCAGCAGAGCAGCCTCTCTCTCATGGGAGCCAGAAGAGAGGGAGAGAGGGGAGGTGTGTGTAAGAGGCGGGCTTATGGAAGTCATGTGTGTGTGTCTGCATGTGTGTGTTAGTGGAGGGGGTCGCTGGCTCACAGGGAGGCTGGTAGCGGAAGGTGCGAGCGGGATCATGTGCGCTGCGCTCGGTGGATCCTCTCCGCGGAGTCGCTGTCCGCGGTGCTGAAAGGGACGGTCGGGCTCTAATAAAGTCCTGTGATATGCACAAACCGTGAAGTGGGAGTAGCAAAAAGGAGTTAACAATGAAGTCGATCATCAATGCCTTAAAAAAGGAAGGTAAGCAGCCGGCGCCTTTCTTTTTCATACTTCTCAAATCAGCAGCTTTCTGTCAACTTGAGGTGCATGCGGAGCGGGTTCCGGGAGCTCCTCTGGGAGAAGTGCACATGCATGTTGTAAATATGTGTTGAAAAAGTGATAAGTGGCATGTGAGGTGTTTATTTCCCATCGTTATCTGGATGTAGGAAGGTCGGAGCGTGTTTAAGCTGCAAGAATTATCCTTTTCTTTTGGGGGGGGGGGGGGGGGTTCGTTGGAGTGAGAAACACATCAGCTCCGGACTAGTTTTTAGGTCACAGAAAATGCAAGAGGGAGAAACGGGACTCCAAGGTGGACAGAACACCCACAGACATGACTACACGCCCCCCACCCCTCACCAAAACACAACCTAAACGGTCCATCTGCCTGTGTGTGAAAACATGTTCCTCAGATCCGGCCGCTGCTGATTTCTCAATGAAGCCGCGAGCAGCCTATAGGCGATGGAGAGGGGGTGGGGGGGGGCAGAAATCTGGATTCTGTAGGAATATGTTGATTCCTCTTATTGATTTCTCCATAAGATAACACCTCATTAGCACTAATAAGTGGGATTTATTGGATTAATGGAGCTGTTGCATTGCATTGGATGAAGCTGCAGTCTGGATTGGTTGTAGTGGAATGCAGTGGAGTCACTCTGCATGACCTTTTTAGTTTGGCAAGTAATGTCAATTGTACATGTCTTGTGATCTCTTTGCATCTGTTCTTTGTGAGTTTGCAGCTTGTTTATTACCTTTGCGTCTATTTATATACATTTTGTGTGACTTTTGCTCATTTTGGCATAGTTCTTTTAGTTGTTTTGTGTCTTTTGGGTCAATTTGCATTCCCTTGGAGTCATGTTTTTGTAATTCTGCATGCGCCTTTTTCGTTGGCATCTATTTATAAACATGTTCCATCTTCTTTGGTCATTTTGCATCTATGTTTTGCAATTCTGCAACTCTTTTCCACTGATTCCGCATCTATTTATACAAATGTTTTGTCCCTTTTGGTAATTTTTCCTCTTTTCCGAGTAATTATGTCGTTGTTTGTACCTTGAAGACGTTTTTGCATCTATTTTTAGATGTTTTGTTTCTCTTTGGGGTCCATTTACATCCCTTTGGAGTCATTTTGCATCTATACTTTTTGTTGTTTCGTATCTATTTATATTCATTTTGCATCTTTCATTGTCATTCAGTTTTTTTTTTGTTGAGATTGTGTGTAATTAGTTTTCTGTCCTTATGCAACACCTTGGAGCCAGTTTGCACCTTTTTGTTGTAATCTTGCAAGTTTTGTCATCTTTAGTCATTTTGCATCTGTTTTCAATCTTTGTGTAATTGTTTGGAATCTATGTGTGATTTTTCATCACCTTGAAGACATTATGCATGTAACTGTGTGTCTCTGTTGGGTCCGATTGCATTCCCTTGGAGTGGATTTGCATCTATTATTTTTGTAGTTTGGCCTCTATGTAGATCAGTTTAGCATCTGTTGTCATTTCGCATCTACTTTCAGTCAGTCTGGTGTCTTTGTGATTGTCTTGCATCGTTTTCTTGTCATTATGAATCACACTGGAGTCACTTTGCATGATTCTCTTTGTAAATGTGCATGTTATTGTAGTAGTTAAAGTAATTGTGTGACACTCTGTAGTCTTATTGCATGCATTCTTCATTATTTTGGCTGGAGGAGAATTAGATATTTATGTTATCGATTGAGACTCAGGATGTAGAATAGCTTGTGGCAGAACATGAGTCATATTTTTAGTTGTTTGGAAGAAAGGCTCTGCAACGATGATGTAAACGTGTGCTAAATGTGTAGCAGCAGATGTGTACCTGTGATATTTGCAGATCTTGTGCTTCGGGCTCTCTCCTTGTCAGATCTGATCTCTTCAGCGTTGCATGCTGGGATTTCTTTGCAGCTTTGAGAGGGTGTAAACATCCCAAACAATGACTGAAAGGTGACATAAGCTGTGCCGTGCAGTTTCTGTGTCAGTTCTTTTGCGTAAAAATATGAATATGAATGCTAACTGAAGTAAAATGAGTAACCAAATCTCATGCATAAAACATGTACATGTAATTTCCCTCACTATGAAATCTGTAAGTACTCTGTGTCTAGCAGTAAGGTGAGGTATGAATCATTCCCGTCATCATTTCAAATAACTGTAATTTAGCCATCTGTTACCTCAAAGTACAGGCAAAGCTTTGCATTGTGGGATTGTTGTTAAATGCAAAGGACTCACTGGACACTTAAGGAGATTTAGTGCAAACTTTTACATGTTTTATTTACAATTCAGGTAATAAAATGAAAGATTTCAAACCAGGAGGGGTTTTATTTTGCACAGAGCGCAACTTAACAAAGAGGAAATGACTTGTATATTCCACACTGTCAATATGTCTGTCAATTATTATTGAAATAAAGCAATTCAGTCAACATTTTTAGACAATTGAACGTCTCTGTTTTGCTTTAAATCTCCCTTTACATCTTGTTTGAGCTTCTCGTCTGAGTGCATGTCTTTATTGATTGTATAATAAGCCCCTTTGATCGGACTCCTTCCTCCTGATGGCCACTTGATTATGACAGTTAAAGTGTAATTTCACTCACTTATACTGAACAGCTCCATCTCATGGAAAATATCAACACTACATCTTCTCTCAGTGAATGATGATTGCAAAACTAAGTGTCTAAGTTTATTAACACACAGAAAACGTCCTCTGATCCGATGCTCATTTTATCAATATGACACGTGAGTGGTTATTGAAAGTCACATGACCATGACTTTCATAATAATATGTTAACTTCAGGAGGCCACATTTTTCTTTTGGAGGGTTTTCCCCTTCCCTGTAGTGTATTATATAGGTTTGAGTGCATGTAAATGGTCTGCAAAGGCTAAAATCCCTGTTTGTTCTGATTATAAACACATTTGAAGGAAACATTTGACACTTTTACAGATGTTTCCCTGTCATACAGCCATGCAAACCCTCTTAAATCATTGGCAATAGTCCAGATAACATTGAGTTTTAATTAAAGAAAACAATGGTAAGCTACTTTGACATTTTCAGACAACTTCCTCTTTGGCTTTCATCAATAATTGCACATTTGTCACATTGTCTTTTCCCATTGGAAATACTCTGTTTCAGCATGTTGCTGGGAAGATGACGTCAGGAGATGATTGTGTTTAATGGCTCGAATAATTTGCCTCTTTACTCCTTCACCGCTTGTACAGAATGAGATAAAGCCTGCTACTGCAAGGAATAGCAAAGCCATGGTGTGTTAGGGATGTCTAGATATGTATTCAAGTTATAAAGATCATATATTGTAGTACAAATATTTGTTAAAAGCATGAAAATGGCTTGTTCTTCTGTGTTGTTGATCTGTGATATACTGGAGGATCTTAACCATGGATCCCAAAACGAATTGCTTATGTCTGCACCCACACATCTGCAGTGTTTTCCTCATTAAAGTGAAGTTTTTCGTGAGGAACAAACACTTTACTCTCTCAAATATCAGGCGCCTAACACCTGTGTTCCTTATTTTTATATCAGATGCTTGTTTGTTATAAGCGTCTGGAATCACTTACATCACACATGAGAGGAGTACAAGCAAGACGTTTTCTGTTCAACTGTGTTAAAGGTAATATCTGAGTTGAGCGCTGCAGCTCCTCTGAAGTTAACCTGACCTGATGAAGTTCGCTCCCTGCAGACTCTGACCTCCATTCAACATCTCGTCCAAATTTAGTGTTTTTATGCTCCATTTCTTTTTCTTTTTCTGTGTGAATTGCAGCAGAAATGAGCAAAGCAAGGGTGGTTTCAAAGGTTCATGTCTGACCCGTGACCTTGGTCACATTCTCCTTGGGAGAGGACACAGGGGTTTTAGCCTTCGCAGACCATTTTCATGCACAAAAACACACTTTAACTTAGGGTTTACTCCATGCTGAACTGCACTTTAGAGGGACACACACTTAAAGGTCTTCCTGGAACAGATTAGTGCATTAGTCACATCAACACCAGGCGCTGACCTCTGACCTGCATCCTGTGTTTGAACAGCATTTAATCATATAGATTCCACTGATTGCTTTTCAAACTTACATAACGTTCTTGGGTTGTTGTGACCGCCAATGCCTCACGATAATTACTGCGAGAGAGCATTAATGTTTAAAGACGTTGAGAGAAAGAAAGTTAAAGCATTAGCATGAAAGATTCCTAAAAGTCTGAATATCCTGCATGCAACAACCTCGAATTATACCGAAGGACTGTTCCAATATCAAGCACGGAGACCTTTATCAGAGCTTTAAGGGATGTATTTACAATACGTGTCCTTTAACAGCAATGCCATCTTTAATATAGGCTTATCGCACAATAAAATCAGCAACATAATGCAGTCATTGTTAGTTTTCATGCGTCTCGTTTAGGTCTCTTTGGGTCTTTGCATGATTTCCTCCTGTCTCTTTTTGGCAGTTATCCATCCAGTGGTGCTAACCCTAGAATAACCTTCTTGATTTTGATGCTGAAACACACAATCCTCTGCACACTTTGCATTTCCTGTCCCCTGCTTTGGAAACAATAAAAATATAGCTGTAGTTATTACTGTTTAGAAGGCTGCATAAGAACTGCTTTGAACTTATCTGCAATTGATAAACCAGACCATTTAATTTGTTCGTTTTACGACCTCTGATGCTCAAGTCTGCAACTGCAGAGAGAGGCACAGTTTTAAATCTACTCTGACGTAAAGTTACTGCTTCTGTCAACGGAGTCAGGTGTCTTTCAAGTACACATTACAACTACATCCTCTTTATTTTAAACTCAGTGATTTAAAAGCTTGTTTTGACTAAACCAAAGAAGAAAAAGACTTGAAAGTTCCAATCCTAGCAAGGAGGCATCGAGACAACCAGTGCTGTGTGTCAATTCACATACTTCCCTTAGTACACTACATGTTGTACACTGTTAACACTTGTGCATGAATGTGTGTGAATTTTAACCATATAGTATTATCTAAAATCACACACTTCTGCATGTGCCCAAACAGGAAGTGACGTTTGCCGCTGTTAGCTAGGTGGTTAGGTAAGCATTCGTGGTACCAAACCATTACAGACCGCTCCTTTAACCCAGTCAAATTAACGGTGGCTTCCTATTGACATCTGTACAGTGGTACATTACTTAAATATAGAAACCCACATGAATAACTTTGATCTGGTCAATTCTGTGTTCACCTGAGCAACCTCAATGGAGGCTGGTTGGTAACTTCTGTCACGTAGCCAAGATGGCGGCCGTTGAGCGTTGCAAACGGGACTTTTTGGCTGTTTTTGGGATCATTATCCTGGTACTTAAGGTGCATTTTGACATATACAGTAAAGGAAAACAGCAAAGCATCCAAAGAAAGCACAGACGTCTTCGGACACAGCACCAGTTTTTTTGCTGCTCCACCAGCTTGGAGGCCTCACACACACACCTCACACAGATAGCTGCTAAGAGTGCTAGCTCATTAAATGTTAGCACCTCTTCTGCTCATCAGCACGCCGGCTGTAGACACACAGAGAGAGAAAGGTCTGAGATATGAGTCTGGGGAAGTGCTAATGACTCAGTGACTCCTCTCTCAGATGTTCAGGCTGCCGTGAAACTCAAAACCCGGCTAACACGCTAGCACGCTAGCACGCCAGCCGGGTACGGTTGTGTTAATCAGTTTAATAATCAGCAGGAATGTGTTGAAAAGGCTGCAGGACTTTTCTGCTCTCCTCTCTCCTGCGCTCCTGTAATTGCGAGGAGAGTTTGGCAGTTATAGGCTTGTCATCTCGCAGTGTAATGGAGGGATAAATCCACAGGGAAATCAAGGCCAAACTCTGATACCGGTTCAGCCCGGCACTGCAGAAAAACTGGGCTCTGCTCATAAATCAATCTAATGCAGCCCTGCCATCACATCCATCTTCAAAAAGCTCATTATGTTCATGTTTTGGGGAAATGTTCAGGAATATGCAATGAAATTAAGTTAAAATCCCTGAAGGAAGAACAAATGAAACCCTTACTTTGATAAAAGTGCTAAACATAAAAATACTCCATAACAAGTAGAACTCCTGAGACGATGTATTATCGGCAATACTTGAAGAAGGAAAAGTAAAAGTACTCATTCTGTAGAAAAATTGTCCCCCTATATTATATATAATAATGGAATAAATGGCTCTATTTGATTGTGAATATATGGCTCCATCAAGCAGCGTTTCACTGTTGTAGACAAACAAAGTTCTAATACACAACGTATATCATGTACCACTTTATTTAATTCATTAAAAATCATTAGATCTCTGATTTTGTACTAACTATGGTTGAGCTGCATGTCTTTGTAGAGGTTTTGCATCACTTTGCGTTGTGTTGTCTCTTTGGTTCTTATTTTGATCTATTTGGGTCCTTTTTTTTGTCTAATTCTGTGTAAATTTTGATCTATTTGGGTTTTCGTATTGGTCTTTTCGTGATTGCATCCTGCCTGTTTTTGGCAGTAATCCATCCACTAGTGCTTACCTGCAGGCTACCCTTCTGTTTCCACTGTATAGTCAAACATAGCAATGCTAAAAATGGTCAAGCAGAAATCAGAGCCATGATAACCGCCAATTTCAGTTTGTGTGTCTGAGCTGCTGTACAATCTTAATCTCTATTGGTTTTATCTGTTGGAGGCTCACATAGTCAGGGAGATTAGATTGTGATGGATTGATAAAGAGATATCAACGACAGGACATGTATAACAACGCCGGAGGAGGCACAGCATGGGTCAATAGATAGTTAAATGGATAAATGTGCATGAGTGCACATATAGTCAATCTGACGTCACTGAGAGAAAAAACACCAGAAGAAGAAGGAAAGCTATTTATATTCATCTCCTTCCTGTGGTATATAAATGCTGAGACGCACTTAGTTTCCAGTACAGCATGGTGATGGTTTGAAGTGGGAACAGCCCAAGTTTTACTGTGTTGTTTTGTTCCGGTTAAGTGAACAAGGCTAGAATAAAGACAACATTAGATTGGTTTCTTACAAGTGAATTGTGTCACCACTGGAGGCATCCTATTGGGAAATAAAGCCTAAATTAAGGAAGATGCTTCAACAATTGGGCAACCGAAACGGATATTTTTTTTTCCAAAATAAAGTAAAGGAAGAATTGCCTCAAAAATTCTTTGTCAACCAACACGGAAACAATCAATAAGTAAAGGTATCGACTGAGAGGAGGCAGCTTTACATGTAATTGTGACCCAGTGCTTCTAAGAATATCCCAGAACAACGGCAAGAGGCACAGTCAGTCCTTTATTATGCAAATGGTTTAGTATGTGCTCGACATAATTAGCATCAGAACGTCAGCAGTGTTATGGATGCCATCCAGAATCATATCACAGTTTATTCCTCACATATACATCTTCAGTGCACATATGGACTGTAGAGGATATTGTGCTTTTCCATCATCACTAAAGGATTGTGTTATACTGCTGCGCTTCAAATACAGTTTAGGGTTTAGGGGTTTGTAGCCACTTGTGCATTGAAGTACAGAGTGATAATAAATGACAATATTAAGACTGCATCAATCCAGAGTTTGTTTTTGCATATTGCCGTTTTTTTTACCTTTACAGTATGCTAGTCCAGAGAAAGTGATTTGAGCTTTACTGAATCCCAAAAGTACTCCAACAAAGTAAGATTGTAAAGCATGCATGCTGTTGCAGATGCGTCACTGCACCACTCTGCCGACTGATGGTTGTAATTGAAAAAATATCCTACAACTTTGATCCAAGGTCAATGTTGCTTTCTCTCTGACAGACATTACAGTGGTGTAGATGTCATGGTGTGTGTTTAGAGTTGATACCCAATTGTGTCTATTTCTGTAGATTTTAAATAGAAAGACATAGTATAATATGTATGTTTGCATAAGAACTTATACAAAAAGATACTGTACTGAATAAAGAATAAAGTTTGGGATGGCTGTATCTCATTTCCTTTAGTACAGGATGGTGCATCGTTTCCTAAAGGAGATAATAAAGGAAGCATTGAAGCTCCTTACCTATCATCTGGAGAATACAAACTGCTCTCATCATGGCGGACACTTAGAGACTTCTGGGTCATTTCGCTCCACCTTCCTGAGATTAATTGACAATTGAATTGCTGCCTTTCATTCTAGGACAGGGGTATGCAGTCCTTCAGACCCTCTGCATTGGCTCTCTGTAGCTTTGACGAAAGATAACAGCTTTTTGCACCCTGGCCAATTTGTTGAAAGGATCACCTTTTCTCTTGGAGTTTCAGGGCGTAATGTGATACTGAAATAATATCAATAATCTTTCAGCTAATATACTGTATGTCACATGCTTTTAGATCTATTTGGAATCCTTGGAAAACTAACCATGGATAAATCCCCAAAAAGTCACGAATGCAACAAACAACATTTTTTATAGAGAAAGGTTTTTGTATATTGCTAAATATTAAACTTTATAAGCTGTGTTATTATGTTGTGCGGCTCCAGACAAATTGGTGACGAAGGGGGAAAATGGCTCTTAGAGTTTGCAGACTCTGTGTTCCAGGAGATGAAATAAAGTGTAATCCCCCCCCTCTTTCTCGCTCCTCTGTAGTGCCTTTCCGCGAGGCTCCAGCCTACTCCAAGCGCCGCCGGGGTCAGTCATCTGGCAGCGGGAACGACCACTCCCCCTCGTCCTTATCAGCACCGCGGGTCCTCCTGCGCTCCAACAGCGACAACAACCTAAACGTCAGTCAGTACCAGCAGCAGCAGCAGCAGCAGCAGCAGCAGCACGGCTCTCCTGGCACCTGGGCCCCCCACCTGCAGCCCCACCCACATAGGGGCCCCCAGCAGGGTCCTGTCGCAGCCTGGCGCCTCAGCTCTACACCGCAGCCTGTCACCCCAGCTGCTCCAGCAGATGCCCAGCGGCAGCCCCAATGGCAACGTGGTGGTGCGGACCATGGGGAGGGGGGCGAGGAGCCGGTCTCCCTCCCTCAGCCGGCTGGGGGAGGAGGCCCGACGGGGGGTACCAGCACAGAGACAGCCCAGGTGAGACACACAGTCTTTGTCTGTGGGTCTTTTATTCCGTTATTTATTTTCACAAGATCCAGGCGGGCTAACCTGCAGGTCAGAGGCGTTCACATGACTCAGACAGTTTTCTCTGTCAATATTTTGACAGTTGAGTTCCAGAACAGCGGTGATCTGGTCAGGGCAAGGGATTCCTTGAAAGAAGGATGAGCTCACTCAAATGTTAAACATTGTGGAGTGGTATCTATCATCCATCCATCTATCCATCCATCCATCCATCCATCCATCCATCCATCCATCCATCCATCCATCCATCCATCCATCCATCCATCCATCCATCCATCCATCCATCCATCCATCCATCCATCCATCCATCCATCCATCCATCCATCCATCCATCCATCCGTAAATCCAGCTACCTAACGTTTGCCATCTATCTACCTAGTTAGCTAGCCCTAATTAGCTTCCCATCTGACAAGCTACAGTAACTAGCACTTACAGCAGCTCCTAGCAGCACCAGACATCACTGTTTAGTTTATGGCCTAAGAAACTGTTATAACTTAATAACAGTTCATCCAAAAGCTTTAAAACTACTTCTTTGGCAAGTAAAGGTTGATAAACATGGTGAATCTATGCAAAATTATAGCAATTACGCTCCAATCAGAAGTGCCAAGACATTATGGGAGTGCCTTGGATCCTTCAAAGCCAAGGGTGAATATACTGTATCTCGACTAGATTTTGGAAGCCATATTGTTTTGAGTCAGAGCGAGGCTTTGTCGGCGCAGAGCTCCCGGTGACATCATACGGTACATTATTCATTCCACTGTATACAGTATACATTATAATCCACCTCCCCCCACCCCCCCACCATCCCACCACCCAATGTGAGAGGATGTATGACTGGTTCCTCTGGGAAACGCTTCCTACTGTAGCTACGGCAACCGTTGCTATGGGTGCCTACAGACACTTTCCAAATGCGTGCAAGTTCTGCATGTAAGCGGCGTGTAAGGTTCATGTGCCTGCTTTAATATTGATGCATCTAACTTTAACCCTGTGTGTGTGTGTGTGTGTGTGTGTGTGTGTGTGTGTGAGTGTGCGTGTGTGTGTGTGCGTGCGTGCGTGCGTGCGTGTGTATGACTCAGCCTCCACATGACTGCGTTCATTCAGAAATGCCCCCGTGTACATCTGCGTGTATATGTAAGCCTGTGCACATGTGATTGGCGGGGGATTAAAGTGTGACGGGCGTTCATCTCAGAGCGATGTTACTGTCAATCCCGATTAAGACACATGCTCTCTGGCCTCTTCGTCTCTTTCCTCCTCCTCCTCCTCCTCCTCCTCCTCCTCCTCCTCCTCCTCCTCCTCCTCCTCCTCCTCTTCCTTGGCAGATGGACACATTTTGCTGCACCAACACTTCCCACACTGTGTAGCTCTGCCGCTGTCCAAAGTCGAGGAGATGCACATTATAGAAAAGATGTGAAGATGAAACGGTAGAATTAGCAGGATGAAGAGGAGGAGGAAGAGGAGGAGGAGGAGAGAATAAAACACAGATTGAGGGGTTTGCAGAGAGGGTGAAGGGAAGACAAGTGATGGAGGAGATAAAAGAAAAGGCCGGAGTAACGGGGGAGGACAGTTGCCTTTGCTTCAGCAGTAACATGAACATCACTATCATGTCTTCTGACATATTTCAGCGAAAGAAATCTTGCTCTTAGAGAGGGAGAGAGTTTGATCGTCAGCATAGCAGATGTTTTTCTGAACTGACGGTGATTTGGAACAGAAACTCTGCATTTTTTCCCCCCACTGTTCACTTTACATCAACTCTGTTTGATTTAATGAATGGACAATCATAGCCTGTATTGAAGTAGTGGACAAAGTAAACATTAAATAACCCATTTGTTTGCTGTCTTGAAGCCCTACGATTGGTATTTCAGCCGTCTGCATCTTGGTTTAAGGAAGCAGAAGTGACAGGAGAGTGAAAAATCTTGCAGAGAGAGAGAGTTTGATCATCGACATAGAAGATGTCTTTTGTGAACTGACGGCGGATCAGAACAGAAACACTGCATTTGTCCCCACTTTCAATCTGAGGAGATTTACGTTGTTTGTGTTCCCTGAATTTCTGTACCTTTCCCTAACTATGTTCCAACTTAAGAGAGAAACTGTGCATACCATTTTCCCAACATCTGCAGCTCTTTTAAGGCGGTATCTTTTGTTATAGAGCATCCTTTTTTTTGGCACAATAAAAGCTAAAGCAAGCAACATTGAAACGGAGAGTAATTCCCAACAGATACCTGCAAACACTTTGGTAGTGATCAATATTCTCTTCAGTAAATGAATAGCCAATTATAGATCAACCATTTATTTGCTATTTCAAAGCCTTGGTGTTGGTATTTAGGTCATCTTGGTTTTTGGAAGAAGAAGTGACACAGAGTCTGGGAAAGACTTTGACACCAGGGTCTGCAGGGAACTGAGTTCGGTAGCATTCAGTAAACACACTACTAGATTGTGAAAAGGTATATGATGCACAGCATTATCAGTGTGGTTACACCACCCATTGGTTTGTAGACTATAAATGGGCCTTGAGTTGGGCATTTTGGCCGTAGTCATCTTCGTGTTCTGAATCAATATTTGACAAGACAGTGAACCGACATTTTTAAACCGTTGAAGTAAGTTTATCTTAGCCTAGAAATCTAGACGCACCCTAGCGGTAGCAAATGTAAATTGCAGCCAGGGTTCCGCCTAGGAACTCCTCGTTAGCCCGCGAGCTGCAAAACCCTAACTCTGGTTTGGCCAATCACATCGTGTTATTGTCGATGGGCGGGCTTAACGTAATGACGACAGAGTTGCGACCGTTCCGCGTGTAGTCCCTGCCGGTCTCTGCTACAGGTAAATACAGAAGATGGTGGCTGCTGGCAAACAGCAGTCTATCGAATCGGCTTTGGCCTTTAATTTAAAGAATTTAGAGTTAAGCTTTTCCAAAAACGGCAACAGTCGTTGGGCCCTATTACCATAACATTTGGCTTACAGGAATCTCTCCATCAAAGTTTTCAACAACACACCATACGCGGAACAGTTGCCCATGGACTCTTTTCCGTCGCTCTGACTACGTCACCTTCTTCGGTGCTCTGATTGGTTGTAGCGCTATCCTGATGCGTGCAGAGGGAATTTGAAAGACCACCGTTAATCCCGCCCCTCGGATTGAGCCCTGCCAATTGTGTGCCCAGACCAAACATCTTAATGTAGGTCTGGTTTGCCAGGCTAACTTTATCTATGAATTTATCTATAAATCCACTTCTTGAAAGATAAACAGTCTGCTTTGAGAGGGCAGGTAGGCTTCTCTTAGCTAGAAACCGAAAACTAACAATAAGAAATACTCCAGAATGCAAAATGACGAATGGTCTTAGCTTTGGGACCCTTTTGTCTATCAGTGCTAGTTATCGGGGACACAGCTCAGCACAGCTCCTTTTGAAAGAAAAAGAAAGACCTTTCAATGAGCTCAGCCGAGACTATTTGATATCATCGAAGTTCAAAATCAGTTTGCATTATTATTCATGTAACAATAAGATGATTTTTGCATAAAAGAGCATTTTCTTCAATAAAATGTATTTAGACTGACCTAAACAGACAGGGAATGTATCTACTACGTATTATAATCCATTATCAAGTTCAGATTCAGATAACATAATGTTCGTTAAACTGATCAAATGGTCATTGTCTTTGGGACTGGAAGAAAAAGATCACTCTGCAAATATTCCTTTGCATGTAAAAGTCTAGAATGTACCAAGTGGCAGTCCTAAGCGCAGACATTATACTCATACATATTAACAGTAAAGAAATGAATGTACCTTAAGTTTTTCTAACTATTGGGAGTCTAGGTTTTGGTCTTTTCACAGGATTTATCTCCACTAATTATGAATATAGCCCTAAGGAAGTGTGTAGCGCTGGATAATTCACAATGACATAAAGGCTTTACAGAGGACATTCAGGTAAAGACTCAGGCAACCTGGCCTGATAACTGCTCTAATTTAAAACCCATTAAAGCGACTGCATGCAATTTATTTTAGAAGAGGCAACGATAAGAAAAATGCTCTGACAAAAGAAAGAAAACCTCCAGTTTGGTGGATGTCCTACTAAGCCCTGTCAATGGTGTTTTAGTTGCTTTTCAGATATAAGAATAAAGAATGATATCATAGAGACTTAAATGACTACATAGAAAGAAAACAACAATAGCCCTGAGAGGGAGCCTTGTGGTACTTCAATCGTCCAGCATTAATGTTCACAGCGGTAGTTCTGTAATGATTTCAAAATGCTTTATTTAAAGCCAATGAGGTCAATTAATCATCTGTGATTATGCCTTTTTACGAACCAATAACCTAAAGATGACCTAAAGATTCTTATTATCTTGAGCTGAAACTTCTTTATTTACCACTAGAGTCGGTTCCAGTTAAAGGGCTTTATTGTCCTATGCACGAATACTTCAGTGTGGATATGGCAAATCTACCCAAGCGCCTCCAACTGTGCAACAAAAAATGCAAAGTTGGAGAGGAGCTTAAGACATCTTAATCGCCATCTGCTGTTATGACTTTATGGCACGGTCGAAATGCAGTCAAGAAAGATTGAAGCTGTTTATTTACAGAATATTCCCATAATGATGCTTCAGAGGGGAGTTTGGAGATATATATTTAGTAAATAGTACGTTTAAATCTCCTCATTGATGTAAAGGAGGGACCACTTCTAGACTTTTTGCAATTAAATCCAGAAAAATGTAAAGGAATGTGTGCCAACGAGACGGAGCGCTCTTCATGCACACATCCACCCCCCCACTGTTTCCATGCAATTATTTACGATGCATGTTATTTTCTTATATGACCTTGTTTACATGCTGCTGTAACCAAATCATTCCCAATTTAGGATCAGTCAAGTATATCTAATGTAATCTGATCTGATGAGCGATATTTAATCACACGTATTTTTCCAACGAGTGTGATTAATGTTTATTAAATGCAGACACGACCTTGCTATAAACCAGATACCGTGGCACCATAATGTTGCTGCTCATGTTTTGGTGAAAACACTTCTTCCACATTGCCCTTTTAAAACGCTCCTCCTCGCACCCTTCCTCCCGCTCTTTTTCCTCTCGTTGCTTCAGATTTATCTCTTCTTCCTCGTTTCTCTCCTTCCCATCATCCCCCCCACCCCCTCGATCCAACATTCGCCTACACATGACAACGATGTCTCTGTGGCATCCCCCCCTGCTCCCACTTGACATGTCATTTGTTACAATGCAACGCACATGTCAGCCCACCCTCCCTCACACACACACACCCGCACATACAGTACACACCAACACTCACGCCGTGACAGCTGTCAGTCAGGATGTCATGGCAACGACCTCACAGCTCGATGTGGTGAGAAATGTGTCCGGTGTCAGGACACACCAGCGCTGTCTTCACATTGTTGTCACAAACCTCTCACATACATAAAAATCTGGCTGAAGTAATTTAATTTTCAACAGAAATAACGATAATTGATATCAGTATGTAGAGTCTCTACTTTAAAGAGTCCTCTCCTGCTGATGTTCAGGTGTATATCAGTATGTAGTGTCTCTACTTTAAAGAGTCCTCTCCTGCTGATGTTCAGGTGTATATCAGTATGTAGAGTCTCTACTTTAAAGAGTCCTCTCCTGCTGATGTTCAGGTGTGTATCAGTATGTAGTGTCTCTACTTTAAAGAGTCCTCTCCTGCTGATGTTCAGGTGTATATCAGTATGTAGTGTCTCTACTTTAAAGAGTCCTCTCCTGCTGATGTTCAGGTGTATATCAGTATGTAGTGTCTCTACTTTAAAGAGTCCTCTCCTGCTGATGTTCAGGTGTATATCAGTATGTAGTGTCTCTACTTTAAAGAGTCCTCTCCTGCTGATGTTCAGGTGTATATCAGTATGTAGTGTCTCTACTTTAAAGAGTCCTCTCCTGCTGATGTTCAGGTGTATATCAGTATGTAGTGTCTCTACTTTAAAGAGTCCTCTCCTGCTGATGTTCAGGTGTATATCAGTATGTAGAGTCTCTACTTTAAAGAGTCCTCTCCTGCTGATGTTCAGGTGTATATCAGTATGTAGAGTCTCTACTTTAAAGAGTCCTCTCCTGCTGATGTTCAGGTGTATATCAGTATGTAGAGTCTCTACTTTAAAGAGTCCTCTCCTGCTGATGTTCAGGTGTATATCAGTATGTAGAGTCTCTACTTTAAAGAGTCCTCTCCTGCTGATGTTCAGGTGTATATCAGTATGTAGAGTCTCTACTTTAAAGAGTCCTCTCCTGCTGATGTTCAGGTGTATATCAGTATGTAGTGTCTCTACTTTAAAGAGTCCTCTCCTGCTGATGTTCAGGTGTATATCAGTATGTAGAGTCTCTACTTTAAAGAGTCCTCTCCTGCTGATGTTCAGGTGTATATCAGTATGTAGTGTCTCTACTTTAAAGAGTCCTCTCCTGCTGATGTTCAGGTGTATATCAGTATGTAGTGTCTCTACTTTAAAGAGTCCTCTCCTGCTGATGTTCAGGTGTATATCAGTATGTAGTGTCTCTACTTTAAAGAGTCCTCTCCTGCTGATGTTCAGGTGTATATCAGTATGTAGTGTCTCTACTTTAAAGAGTCCTCTCCTGCTGATGTTCAGGTGTATATCAGTATGTAGTGTCTCTACTTTAAAGAGTCCTCTCCTGCTGATGTTCAGGTGTATATCAGTATGTAGAGTCTCTACTTTAAAGAGTCCTCTCCTGCTGATGTTCAGGTGTATATCAGTATGTAGTGTCTCTACTTTAAAGAGTCCTCTCCTGCTGATGTTCAGGTGTATATCAGTATGTAGAGTCTCTACTTTAAAGAGTCCTCTCCTGCTGATGCTCAGCTGTATATCAGTATGTAGTGTCTCTACTTTAAAGAGTCCTCTCCTGCTGATGTTCAGGTGTATATCAGTATGTAGTGTCTCTACTTTAAAGAGTCCTCTCCTGCTGATGTTCAGGTGTATGTCAGTATGTAGTGTCTCTTTATTTTTCTCATACTGCCTGTGCTGCAGCACCTCTTTTCACCCTCTGTCTAAAACCACAGCCCAGTCTGCTCTGATTGGATAGCTGGCCAGCTCTGTTGTGATTGGTCAACCGCTAACAGATGTCCCGCCCCTTAACCTATCATGTACAATGTGTTGGAGCTCAGGCCAATAGGAGCGTGAATGTGACATAGTGATGTCATTATGGTCAGGAAGTAAAGAAAGGACTCCAATGGAGGCGTTTCAGGCAGGGGGGAGAGTGTGGGGGAGAGAAACTCCCTCTGGAGGGAAGACCGGGATTCTAGCTTTTGCAGACCATTTACATGCACTAAATCCTATATAACAAACTACAGGAGAAGGCTTTTTAAAGAGCCTTTTGAACATTACAGCATGGGAACGTGTCCCAGTAGAGGCACTAAGTACTTATATGGAACAGAAAACATAAAAAATAGGGCTTCTTTAAGACTTTCAGTTATTTGACTTTTAATTATCAAACAAAATGGTACATCACTAATGATAGAACAGGACTAAAACAACTAAATATGAGGCTGGAGGTTTGGGTTGTACATGAAATGATTCCCAAATAGCAGAGTAGCAGCGGTATAAGGTGTATTCAGATGTTTTACTGAAGAACACAATTTTATATTGAGTATACTGAGTTAAAAAAGGAAATCCAGAAACAGATTGCATGTGAAACCAGGTGTAATTGCAGTCATTTAGTCTCCCTCTCCTTTCTGTGTGCATGTATGACATGATTAGAGGTTCTCTGAGAAAGTGTAAATGTTGATCGTACTGTATCCGTGTCTGCAATGTAACGCTGCTCTCTCCTTCTCCCTCCTTGTCTTGGGTGATCATCCAATAATAGCACAAATTATGCACAGCTGGTTTTAATCAACACTGTCTAATTAGCACCTCAAAGCCACCTGGGTAATTGCCACAAAAAAAAAAAGCATGAGGGAAAACATGGCCGCCTGTTTCTCCATCGCAGCCAGAAGTGAAGTGGCTCTTTGGGAAGTGTTTCTCCCACATCATCATACCAACACTTCAGATTTAGAAAAGTCCCACAGCAGCGGCGAGGTAAGACGACTGAACATGAACCTTTTGCAAGTTGTGTTAAAAATGCAGCATGGTGGGACAATTCTTCGCTCATTCTTCACATCCTGAACGCTGATGTTCAGATTCATCAAAACTATAAATAAAAAGTATTTTCAAGCAGATATATTATATTAGTATTTTATTTAAACTCTGAACTGAATCTTCCCTATAAATATTATTTAACAATACAATATTAATCAAGTAAATCAGTAAAGTACAATTTGTTGCCTCTGAATTGTAGTGGAGTAGAAGTGAAGCAGAAAATGTTCTCAGGTGTTAAGTAACTAAGTTCATTTACTCAAGTACAATTTTGAGGTAATTGTACTTTGCTTTAGTATTTAAATTTGATGCTACTGTGTGCTTCTATTCCACTACAATTAAGAGGTAAATGGTGTACTTCTACTCCTCTACATTTATTTAACACCTTCAGTTGCTAGGCAGATTAGGATTAATGATGGTAAATATAATCTCCCTTAAATCAGACTTTAGTTCACCTGCAGTAAATCCAGCAGCTACCCTGCAGTATACAAAGCCATTCAAACTAGCTGCACCTTTACCAGCTCTGAGAACACTTTAATGATCAATCATTATAAAACATATCAGAGATATTATTCTGAAATGGACCAATCAGACAATGACTACTTTTACTGTCGCTACTTTAAGTACATTTAGAGGAGAGTACTTTCTACTTTCACTGGAGGAACATTTAGAATACTTTCACTGTGACAGAGTATTCCTACACTCTGGTACTTCTACTTTACTCAAGTACAAGATCTGAGTACTTCTACTTTACTAAAGTACAAGACCTGAGTACTTCTACTTTTACTCAAGTACACGATCTGAGTACTTTTACTTTACTAAAGTACAAGACCTGAGTACTTCTACTTTTACTCAAGTACAAGACCTGAGTACTTCTACTTTACTCAAGTACAAGACCTGAGTACTTTTACTTTACTAAAGTACAAGACCTGAGTACTTCTACTTTTACTCAAGTACAAGACCTGAGTACTTCTACTTTTACTCAAGTACAAGATCTGAGTACTTCTACTTTTACTCAAGTACAAGACCTGAGTACTTCTACTTTACTCAAGAACAAGACCTGAGTACTTCTACTTTACTCAAGTACACGATCTGAGTACTTCTACTTTTACTCAAGTACAAGACCTGAGTACTTCTACTTTACTCAAGAACAAGATCTGAGTACTTCTACTTTACTCAAGTACAAGATCTGAGTACTTCTACTTTACTCAAGAACAAGATCTGAGTACTTCTACTTTACTCAAGAACAAGACCTGAGTACTTCTACTTTACTCAAGTACAAGACCTGAATACTTCTACTTTTACTCAAGTACAAGACCTGAGTACTTCTACTTTACTCAAGAACAAGACCTGAGTACTTCTACTTTACTCAAGTACATGATCTGAGTACTTCTATCACCTCTGTTCTTTTCTAAAAGTACTTCATGGTCATATTTCCATGAGTATAAATCCTTCCTTTAATCTGTCTTAACCTTCATGTTTCTGCCAGCCTTCAAAGGCAGTTTCTTAACCCGCTGTGTTGACAGTATTCCTCCTCTCTGAGTATTTCAGATCGCTCGGTTGCAGTTTGGAGCATTTTTCTCTGGCTGTTAAGTGTGCGGCAGCCTCTCCTGAATGGGGTTAGCTCTCCGTAGGCCTGTGAAGGTTTGAGCATGAGCTGCAGGACAAGGTGACCCACTTCCTGCTTCCTCTCCTCCATCCCTCGCTCCTGCTCTCCATTTACTCCTTCCTCTTTAATCTGCTGCTTTTTATCCGAGCTGTGGCTTTATCTGCGGCTCCTCTTGTCTCCATGTATTACTTACGTGTGAAAAGTTTCCAAAAGAGGAACATGGTTTAAAACGTTTTGAGGGTTTATGCTATCTGATTTAAGCGTATATTGAAGATGGATTTCCCCCCTGGATGACCTTTAATGCTGTCCTTGTGGCTTGATTTTGAATGACTTTATAGGAAAAGTATTGTAATGTGTTTGAAGATCTTAAGCTTGATGTTTCTGAGTCACTTCTAAAAACACATTTATATTTGAGAGGATAAAGTTCAACTTCTTACAGGTTTTTAATCTAAGATAAACAGATAAGCTGCTCACAAAAAAAAACGTTCACCGGTGAAAAATGTTAAAAAAGGAACAATAAAAACAGATCATTTTACTGATAATTAGGATGTTTTATCGAACCACATTATAAACTTGCTCTTGATTAAATAAATTAAGAAAATAAGACACAATAATTAATTAGGAACTTTTATCAAAACAAATGCTGAACTAGCGGCTTATTTAAAAACCAAAACATTCAACACGTTATTTTAGTGATGACTTAGGATGTGAAATCAACCCGTTTATTAAACTAGCTTCAGGACGTACCTTTGGTTTTGTTGGAATAAAAACTGCACTGTTTTAAGTCCCTGATGGCTTTTTTATGTTATGTATTCTTTATTTACTCACATACTTTTATTTGCATATTTTGGGTCCCTGACCGTGCTCCTGCTGCTGCGGTCGTTACGGACGTTATCCACTAAGTGGCGCTGCTTCATCACGTCAGGTTCCTCCTCAGCTCCGCGCTGTCTCCACTTCAGCTCTGATGCAGCTTTATATTACCTGTTGCATAAAGACATATAAATACAGCCGGCATCAAATGATTTCACACTCAAAATCACATATAAATCAACATGCTATTATAGGTTAAGATATCCAGCAGCAGGAGAGCAATTAGGAGTAGCTCCTCCTTCACCAGCTGGGATGAACACATGAATTATTATCATCAAGTCAAGTATATTTTTGATGCCGTTATAAGTAAGGTTTAGAGGCAGGACTTTTACTTTACGCTGTGTATTTTTACTTCAGGAATATATATATGAGTACTTCTTCTGTGTGGTCTGTAGAGCATCTCAGCTCTAAGGGTCACATCCTGCCCCACTTACTCCTGCAAGACACGTGTCTGCTGGCCTCTGGTGTGTGTGTGTGTGTGTGTGTGTGTGTGTGTGTGTGTGTGTGTGTGTGTGTGTGTGTGTGTGTGTGTGTGTGTGTGTGTGTGTGTGTGTGTGTGTGTGTGTGTGTGTGTGTGTGTGTGTGTGTGTGTGTGTGTGTGTGTGTGTGTGTGTGGTAATTTTAGGAAGCTAATAATTCTCTTTCATTCAGATTTAATTGTGTAAACTCATTCAGAGTTACTCCTCACTTTTTTTACGGGGTTGAGGTCAGAGGTCTTTATTTAATCTGATAGCTCGAGATGTCTTTTCAACCTTTGATAATCCACTTGTTTTCTTTCGAGCCATTATTTCACAATCAGGAATACTTTATTTATCAAGAGGGGAAATTCCAGTTTTCTGACAGTTGTTTCATTTTAGAATAAAATGAAAATAAAAATTGAATAAATACAAAAATAAATAATAAATAAAATAGAAACGAGAAGAAAAAAATACAAATAAATGAAATAAAAACGTATAAGATGAAATATAATACAAAATCAATAAAACTCCTTCTGGCGGAAGATCATAAGCTTCCCCTGCATCATTTCTCACAACAATATATGAATTAGATTCCTTTCAAGTACATTTGCAGTCAAATCTGTGCTTCAAAACGAGCCTTTTCCTGCAGCACTGATCGGGTGTTTCTGTTATTGGACCCCTTAAATGTGAGTGATACTTTCTATCTGTGTGTCTTTTCTAACTGCTGCTGTTTTCTGTCAGTCCCAGCAGTCACGGCGAGGCGGGCGGCAGCAGGAGGAAGCTGTACAGCGCGGTTCCTGGGAGACATTTCGTAGTGGTTCGTCCGTACATCGCTCAGGCCGAGGGAGAGATCACCCTCTACAAGAGCGACAGGGTCAAAGGTCAGACCCAGTTTCATTTGTTGTCCTGGTTTTTTTTAATCACTGAGGGATCTATAGATGAAGGACAATAAAGCCAGTGTTAGTATGTAAACTGGATGAGGGGAAATTGTCAATAACCCTGAGACAAAACTCTGCTGAAAGTAAAAGTCCTGCTCTCAACAGTAAAGTTATTAATAGTATTAATATTATTATTGTTAATAATAATAATAATATTATTATTATTAACAATAATAATAATATTATTGTTGTTAATAATAATATTATTATTAACAACAATAATATTATTAATAATAATAATATTATTGTTGTTAATAATAATAATAATAATAATAATAATAATAATAATAATAATAATAATACTTTTGGTGCGTTGATTATTATTCATTGATTTTTTTTATTTTAAAATGTTACATATTTTCCAGTTATATTATTCTTTATTTTTTGCTATTATGTTTTTTTTCTTGCAGTATTATTTTTAAATATCATTAATATTATTCTTTATTTTTTGTTATAAATGAATAGATGTTTCATTATTATTTTAACTTATTTTTTGTAATTTTCTTTAATTTTTTCTATTATTATTATTACTTCAATTTTTCTCAACAATGTTTGAGAGGAGAATTTAAAGTAGCATAACGCTAAAATAAAATATAGAAATACCTCTGCCTTCAGGATGAATGATGAATACTAAAATCAAAAAGCAAATAAGAGTCTCTGATTTCATTTCATAATTGTCTGTGAAAATCAAACAGGAAATGAGCTTTTCTGATGAAAAATCCTCCTCTCTGCAGACTCACACACTCTGCATTATTCACTGAGAAATCACGGAGCACACATTTCATGTCAGTAACATTTATGTTAAGCCTCCTTAATGTTTAAATAAAACATTAAGACCTTGACTTTACTACCAGGTTATTTTTATTTGCCAACAGGAAGAATGTGGTCCATGATAATAATTGAGCTTAATTATAATGACTGCCGTCACACATACACTACCGCTTGTTTATTTCACTACAAATATCTGCTAGGTTGTGATTAAAGAACAGCAAGGGAATAATGATAAAGTGAGCTAATTGTTCAATGTTGATACCGATCCTGCCAAGTTTGGTTCAACCTGGAGATTTATTTTACAAATATATTGAGAACATGTGTATAAATGTATGCGGAGTACCTCTTGACTATTTCCCTTTGATGTCACGATGAAGCCATGAAATAACCACTGAGTAATAAGTAGATTTTCCAATAAAATCACTATTTCAGAAGTGGATAAAAGATGTGATCTAATGTCTCTCTCTCCTCTTCCAGTTCTGAGCATCGGAGAGGGGGGTTTCTGGGAGGGCAGCGCCCGCGGACAGGTGGGATGGTTTCCAGCCGACTGCGTGGAGGAGGTCCCGGCCAAGACCTCTGACGAGAGGAGCTGTAAGTCCATCACTCATTCGGTGTCTGTTAGAGGTGGGACATCAACCTATGTAGGACACACACTGTTTGACATCACAGGCGGCAAAATGTCCAATACTTTTTCTCTCAGGAAATGTTCCTTCCACAGTGAAATGACCCAAAAGTCTATAAGTGTCAGCCATGGATTCCCTAGATGATGGTGTCATCTGTTTTCTGTTATGTTACTCTAGTTACTGAGAAATAATCACAGAAGGAAACTTTTCACAGTGAGTCGTCTTTTCTCTCAGTAAACGTTCCTAAAAGCAAGAGCATTTTGAGTTTTCTAGATGATAGGAAAGGAGCTTCAATGCTTCCTTCGTCATCTCCTTTAGGATACACTGGACCATCCAAGGAAAGGAGTTACTGCTGTCCTACGTTTCTCTGCAGCATTTACAGAACAATTGTAGTTTCCCCACTTTAGACTCTATTACGTCCTCCATCTCATCATGATGACTTTTAGATTCAGAGCAGTCTTTTTTCCTAACTGATGAGTCCTCCTCCACTTCTTTCCTTAACCTCAGGAGCTTTTCCACTGACGCACAGGAAAAGTGGTCAGAGACAGCCCATGTTTTTTCGACCTTTGCTCCAGCATCGCGTAGAGGCAGAGGTGCTAGGGCTAAACGCTAACCCTTCCTGAGGCGCTGTGATGTCCTCTTTCCCCGCAGTGCATGGGCTGCATGTGTCTCTTCCACTCTGTCTGCTCGTCTCCCGGTCTCTTTCTGTCTCCCCAGGCTGCGCTGCACAAAGCTGAGCGCTACATAGCCCTGCTAACTCAGCTGTGCTCTTATGTCCTCTGGGTGCAAGTTAATGAACATATCACGCCATGCTCTGTCCCCCCCCTAAAACATGTCTTCTTGTCCTTGCAATCCCTCTCTGCTGAGTGTTGTCAGTACACTTTAAATATTTACTTCATATGTCATACTCCCCTTCTTGTATCCAGGCATGGGGAGATACAGATTACGTAATCAGCACACACAATAATAAGCTCCTATAGTTACAATTAAAAGAAAGACCCAATATCAGTACTGGTACATTTAAGATGTAATTAAGGGGTTGACCAATCACAACAGAGCCGGCCTGCTAACCAATCACAGCCGACTGGGCTCAGGTTTCAGACAGAGGGTGAAAAGTGGAGCTGCAGCAAAATAAAGAGCTTTTTGAACATTAAAGCATGAAAAAATACAAATATGAACATGAGCAGAATATGTCCTCTTTTATAGCAAAGCCATCTTATTTGCATTGCATTTCATATTTAGATCATCCCAAAGTAAGATAAAGTAATCATAGGTAGCTAGTTTGTGGCATGGAATACATTTTCAAACCATGCATGTCATGCAACTTTCTACCTCTGCTTTTTCCAGTGTTTAATTATTAACACACACCCACACACACACACACACACACACACACACACACACACACACACACACACACACACACACACACACACACACACACACCTGTTCTCCTCTGCTCTCAGGAGTGTGTCAGCGATGATAGAGGCAGATCCGGAGCAACTTCTACTCCTCTCTTTCCCCGCTGTTTGACTTTTTCTGGGTGGGTGTTTTTTTTTCAAGCCTGACCCAGGGCCACTGGCACAGGCAGCGCTCCTCACACTGTGCCACTTTCAAAGTGCCCCGAGGTCTGCCTGCAGAGAAAGCCTGTCAGAAAATGGGAGCACAGTATGGCAGATTGCAGAGACCCGATCAAGGGCAGCCTCGGCCAAAAAACCCTACAGCCGTGTGTGTGTGTGTGTGTGTGATGCAATTAGACAGGAAGCGAATGGCTTGCATGAAGCGGGTTGATTGTGGTGAAGTAACAGGCCTCTGAGAAATACATTTATGCCAAAATCATTTCCGTTTGCGGAGGTAGAGGTAGTTTGAAGTCAGCTTTTATTCATCTTTTTATTTACCTCTTCACATTGAGAATACATTGAAAACACAAAGCTATAATAATGTAAAACAGAATAGAATGTATTTATATTAAAGTGAAAAGAGTTGACAGTAATGTGCAAGGTGAAGATGATCTCTCAAATCAGGGGTTTACCTTTTCATCCTAACACACACACACACACACACACACACACACACACACACACACACACACACCTTTACAACATAAACACCTTTAGCTTTAATCCCTTTAATACAATAGCTGGGATGCAGCAGGATTAAGCCCTGCTCCGATACTTAGGCATGCTTTGTTACGTTTCAGGTTCAGACCCTCGAGAACACTTAAAGAGCTATGTCAGGGAAACACACACACACACACACACACACACACACACACACACACCGCTTAAGTAGTGTCAGGGGACGCTATCGCTGCAGCTCTAGGTAAAGGCGTTTCTGTGTGTGAATGAGCTGAAAGGAAACAGTAAACCTCTCAAAGCTCACGACTACAGCAGGTTTCCAGGACTATTTAAAACCCGTAATAATAATAAACTGTTTAGAGAAAGGAAGGAAAAGTCTATTACATTTTGAAAGCTCATTCATTTAAATGGGGTGATGTGTGAGAAACAGGACATTCACTTTAAAGAGGCCCTATTATGGTTTTGGGGGGTTTTCCCTCTCCTGTAGTGTGTTTTATAGGTTTTAGTGCATGTAAATGGTCTGCAAATGCTAAAATCCCCGCCGAAAACGCCTCTATTGGACTCCTTTGTTTAATTCCAGAACATACTGACATCACTATGGAACAATTGCGCTTATATTGGCTAGCAAGTGTACGTGATTGGCTGAGGGGCGGGACATCTCTAAGCTGTCGACCAATCACAACAGAGCCTGTATGGCTTGTCGCAGTAGAGGCACAAAATACTCATATGAACCTGAAAATGAGCCTCTTTACCTGCTAACAATTTCACTAAAGAACATCAAGGTGTGAATGATGTTTCAATGCTTCAACTCTGCCAGGAATAACAATCCATTGGCTAGAAAATACTGACGCCTTTCAGGTTAAAGTTGTCGTATCTAACACGTTGAGTCTAAAAACTCTGGAATAAGGAAATCAAATACTCAGTGTGATTTTCTGATTGTTTAATATGAAAGCCCCCAGGTTTCTAAAAGCGATTATATCAGAAAGATAAAGTCAGCTGTAGGTGCGACTCTGCAGAGAGTGTGAATTAAAATGTAAATAGATGAGAGCCACTGGGGACAAAGAGATGACAGAAGCTAATGTACATATCTGCTCTTCTATTAATGTTGTTTAACACGTCACCCTGAAGCGACTCACTGTGCAGAGTTACAAGAGGAATGATTGTTTACCGTCAATTTGAAAGCCCAGAGACTTGTTTTTTGTTTCCAATTGTCATTCATGCAGAGTTTCCAGAGGATGATTCCATTGTTTTTTCATTCCTCCTCTTCAAAAATGGCCAAATCATGTGACTCTCACATCTGGCCGTATAACACCAAGCCAACCGTGCAGCTGTATTCTGAGAGCATCAAAGCCTCAGCTGGCCTCAGGACTGCTGATTAATGATGTCAGTAATTAAACACTGCTGCAGATCTGATGAGACTGTGAGAGAGGACAGAAACGCACAATTATATTTCTCATTTCACTTTAACATTCAAAGGTTTTATTGTGAAATGCACAATACTGCCAGCATAGATGCATATTACAATACACACACACACACACACACACACACACACACACACACACACACACACACACACACACCTACCTACTTTGTTGAGAGAGGATCACCATTCTTTGGTTTTGGTTTGGATTGTACACTATTTTACAGCATACAACATGTGCTTTACACACACACACACACACACACACACACACACACACACTCACGCACATCATACACACACACCTCCATTAGTAAAGGGACTTTCCATCTACTCTCATTAAGTAGGGAGATTCTGATCATTAAAAACACACAAAATAATGAGCCTACACACACACACACACACACACACACACACACACACACACACACACACACACACACACACACACACACACACACACACACACACACACACACACACACACACACACACACACACACACACGCGATCTGTGACCAGCTGGTCTCAGATGCTCTGGAGTGTGAATATGTTGTGGATTTACTACTGCCTCTCCCTCTCTGTCTTACACACATCATCCTCCTGTCTTTCTCCCCCCTCCCTCCCCTCTTGTTTAAACAACACACAGCTCTGTAATTCATCCCTTATCAGCCGGTCATCTCCCCCCCTCCCCCCTCCTCCCCTCTGACTCCGTAGACTAAAGTCAGAGAAATAAATGTTCCTGCGAAGATGACAAGATGTAAGCCGGATCAGAGGAGATGGAGTTTCTGTGAACGTGTGACAGCTGGTGTGAGAGAGTCTGAGAGGGGAGGACACACACTCTTCACTTGGGACGTCAACTGTGTGTTTATTATACTTTAATATATAAAATCGAGTCCTTTTTTTACACTTAAATCTATGAGAGAATACAGTTTAATGTCACTGAAAATACCACCGATAAAAATGAAGACTGAGGCCGAAGCACATCGGGAAGTGATTTCAATAAAGCATCTCATTGATCTTATACTTTCTTCTTCATTCAACAAACACTCTTTCGGATTACAGCCTAATTCTAAACAAATGGTAATGATGTAAATAGAAACAAAACAAACATCTTCTTCTTCTGTTTGCATTAATTGTTGTCGCTGATTGGTGTTAGCGTCATATTCTTCCGGCACATGTTTTGTAGATGATGGTCCATCAAATTATCTGCAGATATTTAAATGAACTTGATGCACCAAAACAATATACAACTTAAATATTGAGAAGGATTTTGTTGACAAATTTGCACCAAAAAAACGTCAAACACGAAGAAGAATGCATTTCCAACAAAGGCCTTCGTGAAGCATGAGATTTTTAGCTTCTTCCGGCTCACTGTTTTTTGTTTTCTTAACTTCTTCGTCACATCAACAAACTCTCTCAAGCTCTGGCAACACAGAGCATCAAGTTCAGTCACACTTTGTCAAAACACGTACATTATTCTGAAAGCTCTACAGAAGCTAACACATTTTCATAAATATATGAATATATTAGATGATGCACACGCAGGAGAGGGGAGTATTTAGCATTTTGTGCCGTTTGCAGCTCTTGTAGTGCGTCATCTTTTGTTATTGAGCATCTTTGTTTCTAAGAAGGATGCAGAAACATAAAACGTTCAAACTGAGGCTCAGTATTTGAGTTATCAGGACTCAAAGTGGATGCTGTCGTCTCTCTGTTTCTGTGTTTAATACACGCTTTTTGAAGGTGGCACTATTTCATTTTATCAACAGCTTTCACAAATGGCCAGACAACAACTCACCACTCTTACAAAAAGTACAACTGCTTAAAACGACATCATTTCAGATAAAAATAACCTCTTTATGCTGAAGATGATGATGCGGTATTACGCTGAACATTATCCTTCAGCGTGAGAAAACCATTTCATTTATTAGCATTTCTTAATTGAATTATGAAGTCAGTATGAGGACATGTGTAACTCTTCTATGAAAGACAATTCTCTCTAATAGAAGAGTGAAGTGAATATTGATCTGACGCCGCTGTGTTTGTGCAGATTCCCGAGCGGACCGCGCTGACAGGAGGAAACTCTTCAGACATTACACCGTCGGCTCCTACGACAGCTTCGACGCTTCCAGGTAAAAACACACTCAAATGCTTGGTTTCAAATACTTATATAAATATAAATGTATTTCCTTTCTCTTTGAGTGAGATACTGTATATGTAATTCATATTGTTGGGAATTGAGCAACATAAGGGATCGTATATGCACATTTTTATTTCTGTATCTCCTATAAATCCCCAATAATGTCTCTGAAAACGTTTACCTCAACAGCGAAGTGGGAAATGTTGTATGAAGGGTTTCTACGACCTTTAGTACCTGATCTATTTTTATAACACATCCAAACAATTCTCCTACTTAATGAAAGGAATGTCTTGTTACTTAGCGCAACAGAAATGTTCATTTTTCATTCAGAACACGATCTAGTATTCCCAAACTGAAACTTTTTTCCCCAGTATGGATTTTGTGTTGCGCTTATTCGTCGTCGAAATCCTATCACTTCCTCCAAGTTTGCACACGGGATGAACTAGAAATTGGTGATCAGACCAGGAGTCCCTCGCAATGTTTTTGACCATAACTGAAGAATTCAAATGCTTATTATGACATTTCATACTCGAGTGAAATGGTCATAAAAAAGCATCTGATTTGTTATGTTATGGTCCAAAAAGTGTTACATTGGCTCGTATAAAACTAGCTTTCGATGGACTAAGTATTTTATGTTGCTTTTAGGAAGCTGTTTTAGTCTTAAAGTGAAATTGAAACAAGTATGTACTATTAGTTTGAAGGATTTCTAATCCCAAGGTTCTTTCAAAATTAGGCAAATGATCAGAAATCCTCCTCCAGCACTGACTTTTATTTATCTATTTCCTACTTTTGCTTTATTTTACCAGGATATTCTCTTAAAGAGGCCCTAATATGCTCTTTGGGATTTTCCCTTTTACTGTTGGGTGTTATATAAGTGCATGTAAATGGTCTGCACAGGCTAAAATCAAGCAGAATAGGGCCCCTTTAAAGATTTAAAATGTCTTATTTCTGGGAAATCTTGACCGGTTTTACACCGACTCGTGTAACAAAATGCAGCTGTTTTGCATCTGAGGAGCTGCTTTAAGGTCATATTGACAGTTTTTCATCAGCTAATGGACAAAATGTAAATGCATCTGATGTCTGGAGATTGACTTTGGCAGGACCTGATTAAATACATTTTCTAGGTTTAAAAATAGCAAACATGTTCTGATATTCTACCAGAATGGACTGGAAAGATTTACAGTCAGGTGACAAAATAGCCTTTTTGTCAGATTTAAATCACTATTCTAATCCATGCACAATGTCAGGGTCCTGTAGTAATAACTATTATAATGTAATGTGTGTGGAGATACAGCGCGAAGGACAGAGTGACTTTCACCTCATTACTCTGCTGGGTTTCCTCTGGCACACGCTTGAAGGTGGATTATTTTTCTTCTAATAAATGTCCCAATATAGGTCAAGGTGAAACACCTCCTCCATCCGAGTGTGAGTTGGGCGTAGAATAAAGAATGACCCATGTGACTCGAAAGATCCTGGGGAAATTTGAACAGGAAATGAAACTTTAACCTGGATATTTCATGCTTTGCAGTTGAGACCTTCCGTCACTTTAACGTCTCTGTTACTGTAAATGTGAACATAATTAACTAAATGAACATAATGCGGTGTTGAGGATGACTTGAAACAAGAGATCGGTACTATAAACTCATCAGGAAATTGTTTATTGAAACAAATTAGAAGTCCGGCCATTTGCTCGTAGACTTCTATACAATCTAAATTATTTTTCAGATTGAATTTAGGCGTTATTGTCTATATATTTGTATTAGTTTTAAACCAGTTTGTAAACAGATTGTGCCAAATAAGATCCATATCTCTTTTTTTTTCAATAGAGATCAGATAAATGAGTGTATCAATAGAACATCAAACTAATTATTTCTAATGCATAACTGCAGCTGTAATAATAACAAAAAATAGAATGTCAAAATATCCTCTGAATGGGAACAACATCAAATGTAAGATCATCATATGTGTTGAAATAAGACTTAAAACTAGAGATTGAGACCACAAGCTCACCAGGAAAACGGTTAATGAGGTAATAAATCAAGTGAAAAGTAGGATCATATTTCATAGACTTCTACAAAACACACACTATTCAATAGACGCTGCTTATCGTCTATTCTTCTGTAATACTTCTAAATGAACATCACGCTGTATTAAAGACTTTAAAGTAGAGATTGAGACCATAAACCTGTCAGGAAAATGTTTACTAAGGTAGTACATCAAGGCAGGCGTAAGATTTTGTTCTCATAGACTTCTGTACAATCCCTAATGCATATGTTGCTCTATCATTTACAGCACTCTAAATAAGACCATCATTTACTAAATGAACATCACGCTGTATTGATGAAGACTCCAAACCCGAAATTGAGACCGTAAACTCATGAGGGAAATGTTTACTGTGGTAATGAATCAAGTAAGCGCAGGCTCATTTTCTCATAGACTTCTATACAATCTGACTTCTTTTTGCAACTACTGGAGTTTACTGAACACAACACACATTAGAAGATTCACATTAAGTTTATCTCAGTGCTTTGAATCAGTTTTTGGAGTCATTTTTGTAAGTGAGAAGAACTGTAATTTTCTCATAGACTTCTATACAATCTGACTTATTTCACATCTAGTGGAGTTTAATGCACACCACACACATAAACATAAGACTTTGGATCTGTTTTTTGAGTCTCATTAAACGATATTCCTTTGAAAAGTGACAAGTGGGCTTTTTTTCTCATAGACTCTCATACAATCTGCAGCTTCTGCAACCAGAGGAGTCGCCCCCTGCTGGATATTAGACCGTACTTCCACATATGTTTCACTTTTCAGAGGGTTGCTGTTTGATTTAAAGCCCATCATCGAGAGTTTGGCCCTCATCCACCATGACAGATAGTTTATTGTGCATCATTTTCTCCTGCAGCCCTCCGTCATGCAGTTTAACAGATGTCTGTCTAACCGCTGTGTCCTTGAGCCAGACCTCCAAACTGCAACACAAAGTTTCACGTGCACACAAAGATTTAGGATTCAACGGCTTTATTATCATATGCACAATAGATACAATAAAACCCTTAAGTCACACGCTCCCCCCAACTACGAAACATACTATTCTGAAGACACAAAAAGAGAGAAAGGAATAAAGTAGTGCGAGAGACGTAAGGTAAGTTGCGGATATAGATTTGAAATTCATCAATATAGTTTTATATCATCCTAACCTGTCGTTTTATAAACATCATAATATAGTATTTGAGGGTGTTGTGAAGTAACCAAAGTTATGAAATAAATGTAGTTTAGTAGAAAGTTTAAGTTCTGTCTCGAAATTGTAGTGGAGTAAAAGTAAACACTAGCAGAACATGTAAATACTGAAAGTACGACTACAAGAAAGTGCAAGTCTTGCATCAAAATGTTTGTCACTGTGTGTGTGTGTGTGTGTGTGTGTTTGCGTTTGTGTGTGTGTGTGGGAATGCTGGGAGATAACCTTCAGTGTGTCGGCCTCCTTCCTCCTCTCGAGACAGATTTTTCCGTTGCTAAGGGAACTGTTGCTAGGACGGCGGTCGCACCTCTCTCTCTCTCTGCTAATATAAACTGGATGATGCTCCTCGGGCTGCAGCAGCTAAGTCAGCCTATAAGTTTCACATCTCCAGATTCTTCACAGCGCAGGAACGTCGAGGGGCCCTCGTATGATTTGGGTTTTCTTTTTCTTTCCTATAGTGTGTTATATAGGTTTTAGTGCATGTAAATGGTCTGCAAAGGCCAAAATCCCTGTGTCCCCTCCAGTATGATATTCTCTCCCTCATTCCCCCCCCTCCCCTGCCTGACACGCCTCCATTGGACTCCTCTGTTTACTTCCATGAACATAGTGACATCACTGTTACACTGGCGCTTCTATTGGTTAGAGCTCAAACATATTGTACGTATAGGCTAAGGGGCGGGACATCTCTTAGCAGTTTTTCCTTGTTGGACGTGAGGGTGTATGGACAGGAGATGTCCTATTCATGTTCTGTACAATCTGTAAAGTCCCCTCCGACCAATGAAACATGTGGGGCTTTATAAATAAACAACAACTTTGATTTCAAGGTACTCCCTGAAACCAAATCCAGCCCTACATTATAATTGATCTGGCGTAGATACAGGTGAAACTTGTAGATTGAGAAGTTGGTTTTTAAAAGTTGAACAGTGTTAAGGAACTTTGAATAAGTGAAATAAGGACACAATATAAGTCTTTTATAGATAAAACATATTAAATAAACAATTTCCCATTTTTTAAGGAACCCCTTTAAACTCCCTTGAAGATTTTGGATTAAAAGTTGTTATTTTAAAGTTAAAGTCAAAGTGTCTGTTTCAACAAAAGGATAAACAATGTGATGGATTCTACTAAAGACACAACCCCAATTATCAGCATTATGACTTCAATCAGTAAATTAGACAGGTTTCAAACCATATGACACCCTGCTGTTCACACACACACACACTCCCCCCATTCTGTCTCTGTCTGACACACAAACACACACCCTCCCTATCCAGTCGGTGTGTTCCGTAGCTGATTGCATTGCAGAGCACACCTTTAGACATCCATTCACACCGATCCCCGGCTGCTCCCTCCCTCCATCTCGCTCTCTCTCCCTCCACCCCCCTTACACTGTACACCGTTGATCTCCAGCTTTCCTCCCCGCCTCATCATGAGCCATTAGCGGCCACCTGCAGCTGCCTGATGTCGCTTCACCGCCGCCCGGAGCCTCCGCAGCAGCGGCGGTAGCGGCGGCGCATTGAGGCGGAGGGAGACGCGTCTTTCTTCCGTCGTCTTTTATTCCAAATCCTTTTTTGTCTGGAGATGCTGTCGCCGGGCTGCCGGGGCCGCTGTCATACCGTGTGATAGAGACCGAGGAGGCGGGGGTGGTGGTGGTGGTGGGGTGGGGTCGGGGTTGCCCTGCCCTGCCCTGGCCGGACTAGCTCTCCCTCCTCCAGCAGCATGAACCTCCACTCGGGCAGGGCGTCCGTGGCTATGCTGCGGATGATGGGCTGTGCTAACGGGCGCTCTGCTCGGAATCTCCTCCACAGTGACTGCGTGGTGGACGAAAAGACGGTGGTGCTCCAGAAGAAGGAGAATGAGGGATTTGGCTTCGTGCTGCGAGGGGCAAAAGGTAGGAAAAACATTTAGACACTTTATGCTTTTTTTTTGGATGTCACTTTGTCAATCTGCACCAAAAATCAACACATTGTACAGTTATATTCGCTGCAGAATCTGCATTTTAACCCTCTTGCAAACATGTTTTTGGTGCATTTTTCCTTGCATTCTTGGCTATTCTTAGATCACTCTTAGAGGCTTTATGTAGGAGAATGCATGGAGTGATGCTGTAGCCCTCCCCCTCCTCCTCACTTTCAAAACAGGAGCATGCAAACAAGTTCTGCTATTAAAAACACATTTCAATGCAACTTTTATTATAATCTTCCCTGAAGTCTTCTGCTTGCATCTTTCTGTCAAGAGTCCACAAACATCTAAACATCCTGCACTCATTTCTGCTGCAGAATCTGCATTTTTGTACTTCTTGCAAACACATTTTTGGTGCTTTTTGTCCGTGCATTCTTGGCTATTCTTAGATCACTCTTAGCGGTTTATGTAGGAAAATGCATGGAGTGATGCTGTAGCCCTCCCCCCTCCTCCCCCCTTTCAAAATAGGAGCATGCAAACAAGTTCTGCTATTAAAAACACATTTGAATGAAACTGTTATTATGACCTTCCCTGAAACCTTGTACACACACACACACACACACACACACACACACACACACACACACACACACACACACACACACACACACACACACACACACACACAGCAGAAGTGTCAGATGCATTATGACGGCATGTTGACGTTAACCCCCCCCCCCCAAAACTTGCCCTCATTTTTATATTTGTTGTGTTTCTCAAAGGTTAAATCTGCCTTTAAGGGCTGAAAAAACATCTGTAATTCAACTTCAAATCCCTCTTTTGAATCTGCTTCTGGGTTATGTATCTTGACCACCAATGATGAGTTGTTGTGATACACACATGCAGTTTGATATTCCTCCAGGCCATGAGATTGGCTCTAAAAATAGCCAGTTAGAGCTGCCGCTGCTGCTGCTGCTGCTGCGTCTCTTTCTATGACGATTCTTGCCATGTCATAATCCACGTTGCATTCCACAACTGTGCGATTGGTCTACGCCGTGGTTACTGTCGAGAAGTACATTTAGTATTCAGTGTTTTTTATTGTAAGAAAGAGAGAGAGAGGAAGAGGGGGAGGCAGAGACGAAGAAGAGGAGAGGAAAAAGGGTATGGTTTTAAAAAAAACACTAGGAATGTTCTAGTCCTTCTGACACACTCTGCTATCACCCTGGGGGAACTGACCCAGCCGAGCTTATCCTGCATGGGGTGAACACACACACACACACACACACACACACACACACACACACACACACACACACACACACACACACACACACACACACACACACACACACACACACACACACACACGCAAAGCACTTGAGCTGTCACATAAGCTCACATCCTTTCCTCTGCTCTCTGACATTTTTTTTTTACTCTCCATCTCCATCCTCGTCTTTCTCCTTCTCTGTGTCACACATTCAGACGGACACCACCCAAAGAAACGTAGTCATCACATTCATGTAAATACCCAGAATCCCCCTTTCCTCTCTCTGGTGCTTCCAGTACTGGGATGAGTTATAGGAAGTGTCACTTGTCACCACTGGTTTTTCCCAGCCGCTATGTTTGTTTAACCTTCCCGAGAGCAAGAGGGAGATGGGGAATGTGTGGGGGAGACGGAGCCATAATGCAGTGCTGATTGATGTTGAAAAATTAAAAACTAAATTCACTATTAAACTTAATGTTTCGGAGTGCATGTGCATGCAATCCTCTCATGTTTGCATGGGGTTTGAAGTGTTCTTAAAGGGACAGTACACCCCAGAGTCCACTATTGCAACCCAGTCTCACAGTTTTTGAAATGAGCTTAAATTACATTTATTGATATCATGTTTTAATCAGGATGAACATCGGGATTCAGGAGATCAGAAGTTGGATATTTTCCCCCATTTCCCACATAGAAGAAAATATATATTTTTGTAACCATAACCGATGCTATAAATGAAAAGGCGTGGGATTATTGTTGCTTTTACTTTATTTTTCATTGTAGTATTTTGTTCCTGTTAGTCAGAACAAGTGTCAGTACTCAGGAGACTGGAAGCTGGACTTTTCTTTTGAATTATTATAATTGTTTAACTGAATGAAACTGCTGCTTTACTCAGGATTGTTCAGTTTAATTATATTATAAAGTTTCTGTCAATCAGACCAAGACTCCGGTCTGAGGAGACAGGGAAGATGTTTTCTATTATTTTGGTTTTAAAGATTGACTGAAGAAGACTTGATGCCGGCACAAGCAGGGCGAAATGTGTATCTGAACTGCCGTGAGACCGGGCTGGATTTTGTGCCTGTTGTGCTATTTATTGATTTACTTTGAGTTGTCAAATGTTGGAGTTATCGGCCGTAGAGATGTCTGCCTTCTGTCCACTAATAAGGAACTACATGGCTAGTGTGGCGCAAAGTACCTAAAAAATACATTTCATAAACTCAACAGAAAGGTCTCTTTCCAGGAATCATTACTTTGGGTTACTCAACTTAGTCAAGAGACTTTGTTGTGAGCAGATCCGTGTAGGGACTATTTTCTTTCTAACGTATCACTGCGGAGAAGCGGGCATTTAAACACGAATGGTGTCCAGTTGAAACAAGACACTAACTTCCTCAGGAAAGCGTCTTGTCCATAAGTAGATGCAGAGCTTCCTTTGTGCTTTGACCCAAAAGAAAGACAGATAGTTTATGGATTAATCCCGGGTACGTTTCTGTACCTTAACAAGCTGTACCTGAGCTCAAAACTTGAAGCAGAAGAAAACAGTAAAACTATTTTAAAGTATCACGACGACAGCAAAGTTCTCCATCAACTCCAAAGCTGTCATATTATTATTTACTTTTTTAAAGATATTTTTGGGTTTTTTTGCCTTTAATCGGATAGGATAGTGGAGAGTGACAGGAAAGTGGGAGAGAGAGTCGAGGTGGGACCCGGAAAGGACCACGGGTCGGGAATTGAACCCGGGTCGCCGGCGTACGTTGCAGGTGCCCCAGCCAGTCGGGCCACGGCCGGGGCCAAAGCTGTCATATTTACACTTTGACTTTTGTCGCTGATACTTTCAGAAGTCACCTTTGGTTAAATTGTGACAGTCAGCTTTCCTCTCTGAGTCAGTGTGAGGTCAGTGAAGCTGCAGTGATGCTGCGCTCCCTATATGATGCAGTAAGGAGAGCTGACAATCCAAAAACAAACCAATCTTACAAACATAAGCAGTTAAAGTAAGAATGTGACATAGATAAATAAAGATAGCAATATATATTCTCTAAATCTTTTTTTGTATTTCCTCATAATTTATTTTCTGTATCTGTTATTGGACCTTTTTAAACGTTATATTATATTTATGTTTTTAAATATTCACATTGTATTTGGTTTTATGTTTTTTCGCACATTTTTCTCTAACTTTTTAAGTTTATTTAAATATTTGTATCCATTTTTTTATTCCCCGTGTTTTCATTTCATCAGAAAAAACATAAATTAAAATATTTAAAATGTTGATTCATTTTACTATTTTTCAACTCATAAGGTTCTCCTATGAAGTTTAAAGTGTACATTTTCCTTATCCAATCCTCCCCTCATTACTGTGTCTTATGCATATTTTATCTAGCTTTCTATAATCTACTTCCTCTCTATCCTTCCTCCTGTACAGCGGACACGCCCATCGAGGAGTTCACTCCTACGCCCGCCTTCCCCGCCCTGCAGTACCTGGAGTCGGTGGACGAGGGAGGGGTGGCATGGCAGGCGGGGCTCCGGACGGGGGATTTCCTCATCGAGGTAAGAGCTGATACATGGATTCTTCCTTGCACCTGCGTATGCCTTCACAGGCTGCAGAGCTGGTGCAGGAGAGTGACGAATCCTGAGGGGTTTTTGCACACATTTAAAGAAAACACACGTTGGCTTTTGGTCGTTGTTGTTTGATTAGCATTTTTTTTGTATGTCTCTAATGGTTGTTTGGGGTGCTAAACATGGAGTCAGTTGTAACATAAGATGTACACTAGCTGTTAAGTCTTCAACAAATGTGTGTGTTTACTCTGAGTTTAAATCTAAATGTGTGCCTCACTGAGCAGAGTGTGTGTGCTGAGTTCTGTTGGGTTTTTATGGCTCACTTTTATGTGCTCGTAAGAACATCCTATTACTGAAATGGGTTTGAACAAGGCCTCCCTTTATTTTAAAGTGTTTCAGCAGACTTTACTATAAAATCATCAGAACTAATATCAATTATGTGATTGCAATTAAAGCAAGACGAGTGTGTTTAGTGTGCAGACTGAAGACATTGCTATGGGACCAAGTCAACTTGCTGTTTATTGGCTGACGAGTGGAAAGACAGATTTGCCTGATTTGGGTCTTTTATTTGTTGAAATGTGCACGGATGTAATGTAGACTTTTTATAAAGCTGTGCTCCAGTGTGAGTCCTCACCTGATTCGTGCATTGAAATACCTACAGTTTCAGGTGTATACAAATGGCTCTGATATTTTACGTTTCCTTTTAGTATGGAGGCTCTTTGCTTTCTCATGTTGATACCAAGACGAGATTGTCTTTTGTTCCTTCTCCGAAACGTATTAACGATTAACAAGGCATTTGTACCGGTGGGTTTAGCTTAACCAAGCAACCTAAATAACATAATTCTCGACGTGTGAAATAAATATTCTATAACAACATAGCTTACAACATGACATACAGTCTAATCCTGCTGCTTTTTACTGTGAAATGAACGTAGGATAAAGAGAGGAGTTTAAAGATGTTTCTCAATGCCAGACTGCTTCCGGAAAACAACACACTCATCCTCAGTGTGCATGAGGAACCACTGATCAATTACATTTGTTTTGAAGAGGTACTGTGCTGTTCATTTTAAATGAAGTGGTAGTTTTATTTGATTAACTTGTAGTTATTATACATACTTTCATCGTCCGTAACAGTATAAGTTTGCTCTACACATGCTGGTATTGATTACAACCTGGAATTGCTCCCATTTTCACCTGGATTTAAAGACCAGTAACCGTGTATGGACGGGTTTTAATGGGGTTTTCTTTGCGAAGTAAATCTATTGTAAATGAGCATCTGGTAAATGAAAAGGCAGCCAGTCAAGCCTTCCATTTAGTGTATTCATTGTGAAGTCATTAAAAAATAAAAGTGTAAGCAGTGTTTATTTGTTTATAAGTGAATCTGGAATAACAGATATATATATATACCATGAAATAGAATAAAGAGAAGAAGAATTGGAGGATGAAACCCTCTTTATTTTGTCACACCTATTCAGTACAGCACACACAGCGAAACTGGACCTCTGCATTCAACCCATCCTAGTACTAAGTACAGTGCCTTGCTCAAGGACAGCTGAAGTGGAAGCTACCAGACCCCACTGGCCCGATCGGGACGTGAACCGGCAACCCTTCGGTTAAAAAAAAAGCCACTGCCGCCCCTTATTTAAATAAGCATAAGAAGTTAATGGTAAACTATTCAAAAAGAAATGTCCTATCTTGAAATAAATTGAATCCCGACACAAAGATTTCTATGAAGCCTGCTCTCACATTCATTGTGTTATGTAAGCTGTTGTAATATTCAAGCTCCTGGGGCTTTCTACCAATAGTGAGGGTTTGTTTTTTATTAAAGTAATTTTGGGTTATTTCCTACAACTGGAGCTTGGCGCCTCACTACATGCATTGTTATACAAGTATGTAAAATTGTGCAGGATATTATTGTATATTCCAGTCAGAGCTGCAGCCTCACCATCACACCGCTGCTGCCGAGAGAGGAAACAGAGTCTGAGGAAAAAGCACATTTTCTATTTTGAGCGTGCACTCTTCCTCCTGTATGACTCCATAACGGCAGCTCAGCGCTGGGGATGGGTTTGTTTAGCGATGCTGCTAAATGGAGCATCAAATGAGAAGAACAAACTGAATCTGCAGCGCTGCCTCAGTATTCGTGCAGCTCCATCATCCTATATCTCCAATAGCTGTTGACCGCTTCAATCACATCATCATTCTGTTGGAAGTCAAAACAACCACAGATGCATACAGGAAGTTTGAAATGTTATGCAAGGCTTTTTGCAAAGGACAAATATTAAGACAAGATACGATACAAGGGGAATATGACCATCACTGAAGACGCATAGTAAACCATAAACAGATCAAATTCTTTAATGATCCCCACACAACCTTTGAACTTTGTATTTTTACATTATTCTATCATTTTAGTTGAACTATGTAATGAGCATTGAGTGCATATCAACTACAGCTGTGTATATGCGGTCCTGGGTTAGCATCCCTGGTTCCCTACGCTAAAAACCAATGGGATTTCTCGATTTAACTTTTGGGTTCTTGCAGAAAATAATCTCCGTGCATGTGTTGTTCAGCAGGATAAATGTTGTAATGTTGGGCTATAAAGGAACTACAGCACGCTCACATGACTTCACGTTGCCACCGCTAAGCTAAAGGAGGCTAATGTTGGGCTATAAAGGAACTACAGCACGCTCACATGACTTCACGTTGCCACCGCTAAGCTAAAGGAGGCTAATGTTGGGCTATAAAGGAACTACAGCACGGTCACATGACTTCACGTCACCACCGCTAAGCTAAAGGTGGCTAATGTTGGGCTATAAAGGAACTACAGCACGGTCACATGACTTCACGTCACCACCGCTAAGCTAAAGGCGGCTAATGTTGGGCTATAAAGGAACTACAGCACGGTCACATGACTTCACGTCACCACCGCTAAGCTAAAGGCGGCTAATGTTGGGCTATAGAGGAACTACAGCACGCTCACATGACTTCACGTTGCCACCGCTAAGCTAAAGGAGGCTAATGTTGGGCTATAAAGGAACTACAGCACGGTCACATGACTTCACGTCACCACCGCTAAGCTAAAGGCGGCTAATGTTGGGCTATAAAGGAACTACAGCACGGTCACATGACTTCACGTCACCACCGCTAAGCTAAAGGCGGCTAATGAAAAGCAGAAAACCATTGACTTCCAGACCAGGGAACACAGTTGTAAAATGATACCAGTCGGTGCAGTTTCTGATTATTCTGTGATGCGGTAGTGGTGATGCGGTTGCCATGGCAGCCGATTAGCTTTAGTGTATAATCCTGTTAGAGATGACCTGCAGTGCTGAGCTGCTAAACAGATTAGCATGAAGAGATGTCTCTGTCATATCCCACTGATGGATGAACTCTCGCCCTTTCTGCGTCCAGAACATGCACGACTTTACGACTGTAGAATTCTGGTTTGGTTCTGATGTTTTGTTGCTATTTAAGCCACATTTTTTACAGTGATTCAGCTTTTTATTACAATATTTTTGAATAAGCTCATATTGAATCCTACAAATGTATGAAACAACCTTGAAATTTACCTTATGTCATTACTTTTTTAAGAATGACTGCTTCCAAAGCCTTCTTATCTGTGATACAAATAAAAGTCTATGAGAAACATGTTTCATTACTTAGCAAAACAAAAATATACCTTCCCACAGCGGGGAAATGCACCTCAAAAATGCATTACAGCTGCAGGGCGGTGCAGATAGGTAAAATAAGTAGATTAAAGAATGTGTATTTAATGCAAATGTAAGGAAACTAACAGCCAGTTTTATCAAAAATATGAAAAGGTGTAAATTGCACATGATTCGTGCAACCATCCCTTCTTGAAAGCTAATTTATTGTCTCTTTTAAACACTTTTTATGAAGTGGATGTCCTTGAAGAAGCTGGAAGGACGGGAGCAAACATTAAGAGGCAAATGTGGAAGAGCAGCGATTACCTGTCATAAAATATGTGATTGACTGGCTAGCAAGGGGATTGTTGAGTGATACCAGTATCTCTTTTATATGTTACTGCAACTCATTTCAAAGCACCTGGCCATGTTTTTAAGTCCGCAGAGAGGTGTGTGTGTGTGTGTGTGTGTGTTTAAACATCTGGTTTTGTGTCCGCCACACTGCACACATGCCCTGTTTTTCCTTCTGATGTACATTAGCAGAACATTTCCATTTGCATGCATGATTTAGGGCTCGGCTGAGCATCAATGTTTCATCGCCTCTTACAGCTTGGCATGAGGACGAGCGCATTCATTCAGTGCCCCTTTACACAGCCACTCAAATCATTTGCCTAAATGTGTTTAAGTGGGTGCTCGTGGGGGTCCCCATCAATAACCGCTGCGCAGTCTTCATATCGATGCAGTTCGTTGACTTTGAGGGAAGCCGTCTGCTGCGCCGTGCCACTGAGCAGAGAGGGCTTTCTATTTATATCGTGTTCACCTTTAGCCGCGCTTGAAAGGTAAAAATCACGAAGGTCAGACGTGATTCTGACGATGCAGACCTCCATCTCTTTGCACGCTTATTTCAGTTAAGTGTGTGTGAGTTTGTCCCGTCGCCACAGCAGGTGGTTAGTCACCATAATTGCACATCTTTGTGGATTACTGCTGATTAAACGAAAGGCTGAGTTCATTTTAAAGAGGCCCTATTCTGCTTTTTGGGTTCTTCCCTTCCCTGTAGTGTGTTAGATTTTTGTGCCTGTAAATGGTCTGCAACAGATAAAGTCCATGTGTCAGCGGGAGTTCCTCTCCCACACAATGTCTAAAATGTCTCTGATTGAACATATCTGGACGTTTCTCTGTTTTATATCATATAAAAGTCAAAATATTTGAATTTCTAACAAATGAGACATTTAAAAACCTCACTTTGGATGAGGATGAACATATGTTGTTCACTATTTTCAAACAATTCATAGATTAATCTAACTCTAAAAATGTGTATATAATTGATAATTACAGCCCTCAAATGATACAGAGGGATGCACACTACAGCTTAAACAAATTAAAAACACTCTGCATGAGGATGAAGTGGAAAGAAATACGCATTTAGTGGAGACACAGCAACAAAATGTGTATCCTTAAGAAGAGTGACTGTCATAACGCTGCTGTCGTTGTGCCCGTCCTTTAGAGACATGCTAATGCTTGCAGGATAGAACATGTACAAAAAAGGTGTGTGTGTGTGTGTGTGTGTGTGTGTGTGTGTGTGTGTGTGTGTGTGTGTGTGTGTGTGTGTGTGTGTGTGTGTGTGTGTGTGTGTGTGTGTGTGTGTGTGTGTGTGTGTGTGTGTGTGTGTGTGTGTGTGTGTGTGTGTGTGTGTGTGTGTGTGTGTGTGTGTGTGTGCAAAGAAGGTATATGGAGTAGAGCACTTACTCTCTTATATAACACACGACTCTGGCCAGGAGAAAGATATGTGACCAGTGTGACATGCAAATGCATCTGCCTCCCGTGCCCCCAGGTGTGTGTGTGTGTGTGCTTGTCCTTCTGTCAGATCTCTGCCTCTCTGCCTCTCTCGGAGGAATGCAACACAGCACACAACTGTCAGTGTGCAGTGAACTAGCACAAGCTCTTAAAGGAAAAAGGAGGAGGTTGTTGGGGGGGGTGGTGGCTCTCTTCGCCGTGCAGCAGCATCAAATAAAAAAGATGCAAAGTCTCATATTCCTGCAATGTGCGCACGCTTTGATTTCTGCAATAAAAGGCTACTGTGTTTATGCTAAAGCTGAGATATTGCCCCAGATAACGAGGCAAGCGTGTCATAAACCTGATCAGAGCAGAAGTCGCTCTTAAACGGTCATGCTTCAGCAGGAACGTGTTCATCTGACGGATGTTTTTACAAAGTTTGTAAAGAAATCAATGACTTCGGATATATATTATCTACAGATATGTCTTACTACTGTTATATTCACCATTACAGTTTTATATTGTTTTATTTTTTCCCTCGTGTGTAATGTCGTTTCAACATGCTGCTTTGACAAAACAACATTAGGGATCATTAAAGTATATTTTCTATAATTTAATCTAATCTTGTCAGAAAAATTCTAATTTAATGAATATTATTGGCAAAAATGTAAATATAGTGTTACAGATATGCACATGTACAGCATTTACATCCAAAGTTTCACTTCTTTCTCTTTAATTAGCATTTTAAATGTTTTAGTTCGGTTTTAAACTCTTTTATCATCACTTGAGACTGCTGCAGGAAGCATTCAGATCATTTTCTTCAGTAAAAATACAAATACGATTCTGTGAAAATACTTTACTGAAATTAAAGAGCTGCAGCAAGAACCTTTGTAAAGTAAAAGCATGCAAATGATATATGCTTAAAAGCAATGTCATCGCCATACAGATCAGTCTACTACTGTGGAGGCTTTTACAGTGTTTTCATACAAATACATACATGCATGCATACAATACATAAAGATGAAAAGGTAAGGCATATTTCTGCAATAATATTTATTTAAGAGATGATTTTTTACTACATGAATAACCGTGGGTTTATATTTTCTAGAGATATAAATCGTTCTACTGTTTTTTGTTCAGGTTTATATTATTTTATTCTATTTTTCACAGATTTGTACCTATTTTTAACTTTGTGTTTTCATGTTGCTATGACTAAAACAATATCCACATTTGGGATTAATATTTGATATAATCTAATCTAATAAAATATCAGATTTTTTTTTATTTAAAGCCAATCAGACAAATATCTCAGCAACTCTTTCTCTGCACATATGCTCATTTTTTAGCATGCACAGATAAAGAGGTCACCGTTGCACCTGTTTCTCTTTCATTAGCACCTTAGACTGCTGCATGAAGTCACTGTTTGTCAGTCTAAAGGCAGAAAGCGTTAAAATGCAGTGAAATACAGAAAATAAAAGCTGCTGTTTGAGAGCAGGCTCACCAGCAGACAGCCACATGTCTTTCTCCCACTTCTGTTTCTGTCTGACCTCATTTCTCACATTTGTATTCCAGGTTGCACCTTATATATCTGTGTTGGCAGAATGATGTTGGAACATCTGCAACACTGCTGGGTTTAGTGTTAGCATTAGCTCGTGTCTCTGTTACAGACTCATTGCCCTTGACCCAGTTCTGCTCAGATGGTGAGTTGGTTCGTCGGGTCGCAAACAAGGCTGACCGGAGGGTGAGGAGGTTACCTGCGGCAGGTTGTTGGCTTATTAAGGGCGCAGTGTGCAGGATTGTCCTCACAAAACAGTGTGTAGAATCACGTCTGACCCACTAAAGTGTGTGAGGGTGTCTGTGTCTGGAGAGATCGTGCAAACCTCGGCCTGGAGTTTGTCTTTTATTTCCTTGTGTTTGTGGCTTTTTCTGGGTGTTAGCCTCTTGCATAATTATGGCGACAGCGTACCAGATCTTAAACATGCATTTGAGAGGAAGCTACGTAAATGGCACACTGCTGAAAAAATGCAAATTTGTGTGGATTTTCACCTGCGACACACACATACACATTGTGGATTTAAAGAATGAGCTCTTTTTTTAGTTCCCTTGTTTATCACCCTAACTCATATTAAACGTGTCTTATATAAACAAATATGTATAATTTCTTATCGCATTTATTGCAAATGTATAAATTTCATCTGTTTTTCTCATTTAAATGAAACAACAACTCTAAACTGGGTGCTCTATGTGCACATGAACTTCCTTCATACATCTTTATACACATCTTTATACACATCTTTATGTGTGATCTGCGGGAGCAAACTGTCTTTTTTCTTTATTGGTTTAATACATCAGTGCTTACTTCTGCATGATAAGTAAGAAGAAGGACTAAAAAAAAGAGTGTAATGCTGTAATCACCATACTTACAGGTATTCTGTGTTTCAACGCTTGATATTTCTTCTTCCTCTGTGCCAACGAGCGTGATTGTTATTTAAAAAAGGATCCAACGTTTGTCCAAAAGCCACATGGGCACTGCTGGACCAAATGTGGATGAATCCGCCGCTGAAAATAGTCCCCAACAATCGCACTACTTGAAAGTAGAAGGCTCTTTTAAGAAATGTCTGGGCCTCAGATCCTCCAGTCCACTTGAGCAAAACACACAAGGGTTATAATATTACGTATAGAGGTCAGAGAGGGGAAGCTGTGGTGGATATTGTAGAGACTAGAGAAGATCATTTTAGTTTGTAGTGATGAATTAGAAGTCACTTGTGTTATTAGACATCATCATGGCTTTATTCATGTTATTGATTTCCTGCTGAAAGTGGATTTTGGGAGGTAATCGGATGCAGAGTAAGATCATTACGCAAAGCATCCTGCAGCTTTATTAGCTCTTAGTCTGCGAAGGCTTTTTATATCCTGTTGGTTCAGAGTGAAGACACCACTTACATTTATCTGCATTTTTCCACGACGGTTTGCAGGGGCGGTGTTTGACTGAAGATCAGTTGAAGGTTCGGGTGGCTAAATGTGACCTCCCTTTTAATACAACAGGATTGAGCAGCAACTGTTTGAGAATACTCAACGTTTTCCACTCGTCCTGACACCTGACATAGATGGATTTATCATCGCAAATTGGGATATCAGGAGCGAGGCAATAGTAGTACTTCATATATCAGGAATGAGTATATTTCACTATGGTATGGCATCTTCCCTTGGGACTTTGTCTGGGAGCAAGAAGGTTGTTGGTTCAAGTCCAAATCTGACCACAAGGACATAGTGTGGACCTGAAGCTGGCGATTAAAAGTTGATTATCAACAGCTAAGATTACTTCTATATTTTAGTTTGAGAAAGATCGCCATCGTTTTTTCAAGTAGCAGGTGGAGATGCTCATCATCATCAATGATGGATTTGTTCACCGTCCTCCAGAGGTGTTGAGTAACTAAGTACATTTACTTAAGTACTGTATTAAGTACAATTTTTAGGGACTTTTTTTACTACTTTCTACTTAGAACTAGCTGCACCTTTACCAGAGAACACTTTAATGATCAATCATTATAAAACATATCAGAGATATTATTCTGAAATGGACCAATCAGACAATGACTACTTTTACTGTCGCTACTTTAAGTACATTTAGAGGAGAGTACTTTCTACTTTCACTGGAGGAACATTTAGAATACTTTTACTGTGACAGAGTATTCCTACACTCTGGTACTTCTACTTTACTCAAGTACAAGATCTGAGTACTTCTACTTTACTCAAGTACAAGACCTGAGTACTTCTACTTTACTCAAGAAAAGTACAAGATCTGAGTACTTCTACTTTACTCATGTACAAGACCTGAGTACTTCTACTTTACTCAAGTACAAGATCTGAGTACTTCTACTTTACTCAAGTACAAGACCTGAGTACTTCTACTTTTACTCAAAAACAAGATCTCGAGTACTTCTACTTTAGGTAAAATAAACAATGCGATGCGTGGAGGAGACGTAGCTTTAAATTCACATAGAGTAAAGATCTGAGATAATTTTCAGAGCTTTCCCTCGCCCACCAGCTACAGATGCCGTGTGTGTGTGTGTGTGTGGTGTGTGTGTGTGTGTTGTGTAGGCCTGGTGAAATTACACTTGTTGCACATTACAAGATCTGTGTAGTACTTGCTTTTGCTCAGGTGTAATGGAACTGGTTACTTACTACATTGTATGATAGTCAAATGCATCTGCAGCTTATTTGAGAGCTACCGAAGCGTGACAAACATGAGCTTCTCGCAGTTTATTTATATCTTAACTGATTATCCTCAGGATCTGGTTTTCATTCTGCAAACTTAAAGTCAGTTTAAGATGAATACTGAGTACCTTTCAGCATCAACGCAAATATCATTTATATCCTTTTATTTTATTATATAATACCAATGATCTCAGTGACTTTCGTTTTTATCAAGTACAAGATCTGAGTACTTCTACTTTTACTCAAGTACAAGATCTGAGTACTTCTACTTTACTCAAGAACAAGATCTGAGTACTTCTACTTTACTCAAGTACAAGATCTGAGTACTTCTACTTTTACTCAAGTACAAGATCTGAGTACTTCTACTTTACTCAAGTACAAGACCTGAGTACTTCTACTTTACTCAAGTACAAGATCTGAGTACTTCTACTTTACTCAGGTACAAGATCTGAGTACTTCTACTTTTACTCAAGTACAAGATCTGAGTACTTCTACTTTACTCAAGAACAAGATCTGAGTACTTCTACTTTACTCAAGTACAAGACCTGAGTACTTCTACTTTACTCAAGAACAAGATCTGAGTACTTCTACTTTACTCAAGAACAAGATCTGAGTACTTCTACTTTTACTCAAGTACAAGATCTGAGTACTTCTACTTTACTCAAGTACAAGACCTGAGTACTTCTACTTTACTCAAGTACAAGATCTGAGTACTTCTCCCACCTCTCCTCTACGCCACTCCTCCTAAAGTGTAGCAGCTTGCAGCCGATAGCAGCGGGGGTTTATTAACTACAGCACAGAGCACCGACCTCCGGGACTGGAAGATGGTATCCGACATCATGCTGCGTCCTCTTCCTCTTCTCTTCCTTATACCCAGCTTTGGTCCTTTGTGTTTATGCACGCTCATGTACCTGTAATCCTGCACCACTTCAACATCTCAATGTGTACAGAGAAGTTTGCCTGCAGCTATTACACTTCCTGTTTTCAGAGTTTCAAAGGAACCCACCTGAGGCGGTGTCTAGGTAAATATAATACAATGCGATGCTGTGGGAGGGACGACGTAGGCTTAAAATCACATAGAGGAAAGATAATAGAGAATAAATTGTTCAGAGCTTCCCTCGGCCCAGCGCAGCTTAGACAGATGGCCCGTGTGTGTGTGTGTGTGTGTGTGTGTGTGTGTGTGTGTGTGTGTGTGTGTGTGTGTGTGTGTGTGTGTGTGTGTGTGTGTGTGTGTGTGTGTGTGTGTGTGTGTGTGTGTGTGTGTGTGTGTGTGTGTGTGTGTGGATGAAATATACACGCTTGTGTGCACATTACACAGTACATGTGTTATTAGCGTGCTTTCTGCTGCCAGGTGTGTGAATGTGAACGGTTACATTACTCCTCATTGTATGGATTATTACCCAAAATGCATCTGCAGCGTTATTTGAGAGCTGCAGACCGAAGCGGTGACAAACATTAGCTTCTCTGCAGGTTATATTTATATCTGTAATCTGATTTTATCCCCTCGGGATTGTTTTCTATTCTGCAAACTTAAAATGACAGTTTAAAGATAGAATCACTGAGTGAGCCTTTCAGCAATCAACGCAAATATCATTTTCATCATCCCTCTTTTATATATTTTATATATATATAAACTCCATATTGGATTCTCCATGTGCACTTTCTGTTGTTTATATGGATGTATTGCTGTTTGCATTCTGAGCATGAGCATTTACTATTGCAGAAAACTTAGTGTTTGTTTGTGCATGATAAAATAGTTCCGCACCTAAAGTGAAAAAGAGATGACAGAAAACTTTACGTGTTTTTTATTTATCTTTCATTTATTGTTATTGATTTCTAATCATTTTGTATTCATTTTTTTACAACATTATCATTTTAGTTTGAATGTTTATTTTAATGTATTTTAATTTTATTGTTTGTTGGTTTTTATTATTATTTTATTTATTTGTTTCATTTTTGTTTTTATTTTTTATTGATTCTCTGTCAGAGCCATAATTCTAAATATTCTGGAGTTCATTTCACATATTTAATTAATCTCCAACAAAAATAATGCATTATTAACAATAACAATGTCTGCTTCAGTTTGAATATATCATCTTACTGTACCTTACAGGGTAGGTTGCTGTCTGTGTTGACATAAGCTGTTTATGGTAAACGTCTCAGCAGGCTCAGCTTCCTGTTGGTTAAATATTGATTATTGATTGTTGGTAAACAGCTGTTAAGATGTGTGAGAAGGGAAGGCAGCCCTCTGTCATCCTGAGTTCCTCTCAGCTGTTTACTCACTCCCCACTTCCACACTTTAACACAATCAATACTCCTCACACTGTGCAGCTGTGTGCACACACACCAGCAGTCAAAACACACACACAGAAACACACACACACAGAAATCACATGATGCTGGGGCTTAAAATAACAGAGTGGGAGCGTCGCCTCCTATAAATAATTTATTTATAGGTACAGCGCACAAAGAGCAGCGTGCCTGAGCCCACGGTGCTCAGAGACCTGCTTCTTATTTTTGAAGAGGAACACAGTCTCACACACACACACACACACACACACACACACACACACACACACACACACACACACACACACACACACACACACACACAACATTTTAAGATGGCCGCACAGGGAGAGCAAGAAGGGGGAAGGAGTCCATTGATAAAAAAAAATATATAAAATTAAATCCCCATGAAATGATGAATGGTATGATCCACCACACACACACACACACACACACACACACACACACACACACACACACACACACACACACACTGATTACATCCACAGCAGTGGTATCACACAGCAACTGTCGCTAAGCAACGGGAACATGTTACCACTGTGTACACACCGTGATAATGCAGCTTTTACCAGAAAAGCTTAGCTCTGTGTGTGTGTGTGTGTGTGTGTGTGTGTGTGTGTGTGTGTGTGTGTGTGTGTGTGTGTGTGTGTGTGTAAAGCCATGTGGTGTTGATAAGTTGATCCCTTCCTCTTACCGTGTAGCTGGTATTGTTTCCATGTTATAAAGTGTATCATATCTTAATTTCAGAATATTGGATATAAAAGTCGTACCTCTCACATCCGTCGTCACCTCTCTCTGAAACGTAAACGATTCTGCTTCTCTGTGAGCCTTTTACCTACTGTATGTGATGTGTGCATAATTAATATAGAGCAGAATCAATCATTAATCGTTTCTGAAATGTCAGAAAGTCCAACACGATGTCACTAAATCATCCTCTCTTCCAGATGAGATGCTGGCAAACTTTAAATTATAAGTGTAATAAATCCTTGTAATTTGGCTGAACTTTAAGCTCTAATTATTGTTTAAAGAGGACATATTACAATCTTTCAGTTTCAGAATTATTATCACAACTCAAGTCAAATGATAACGTCAGATTCCACATGCAGACGACAGGAAAGGAAAAACCCCCAACAGTTTGGACAGAGTTCACTCTATGAATTATCTATCGGTGTCCTCTGAGCTGCAGCAGAGGCGTGTCTCTTTCCTGTGCTGCCATTGGCTCACTCCTCTCTCTCAGCGCTTCCTGTTGGACAGATTCAGTGATAGATGATGACATTTGGTTTTGCTGACACTCTTATCCAAAGCTATAGTTACAATAATAACAGTAACAACTGTCAGAAACAAACTGAAAACAATTAGTTTAGTTTAAAACGAGCCAAACCCTTTTAAGTGCTTCTGTTTTTTATTTTATTATTTATTTGTATTTTTCTTTTGTTTATCCTTTTATATATTGTTCTCTAATTCCATTTATTACATTTTTTGGTATTTATTCCATTATTATATTTTGTCCAAGGTGCTGTGGAAACACGTGTTGATCCTGTGTGTGTGTGTGTGTGTGTGTGTGTGTGTGTGTGTGTGTGTGTGTGTGTGTGTGTGTGTGTGTGTGTGTGTGTGTGTGTGTGTGTGTGTGTGTGTGTGTGTGTGTGTGTGTGTGTGTGTGTGTGTGTGTGTGTGTGTGTTAGCGCCATGATTCACTCTGAGTCATCAGAATAAAACTCTAATCCTGTTTCAATCCTTCACTTTCTTATGCTTCCCAGTCTCTCTCTCTCTCTCTCACACACACACACACACACACACACACACACACACACACACACACACACACACACACACACACACACACCCTCTCTCTGTATATTTCTGTATTTAATGAGCCTGCTTTGATGTGCTCCAGCTTCCTACAAGGGGAAAACACTCTTAGATGCAGATCAGCTTCCTGCCCCTCCTTTAATGTGTGCTGAAAGTGTGCAGTAAGGTATCACCACATATTGTTGTTTATTGTTGTTGAATGGATTTGTGTACCTGTTCTCTTTGTGCTTTAAGTGTTTGTCTTCACTGTGTCTCCTGTATCGAGATCATTTAGCATCTTTTGTGACCCTCGCTCAAAAGTGAGTGTTTGTTACACATCTAGACTACATATTATACCTTCTATTTACTAGTTCAAAACACTGATCTGATTGGCTGATACTGACCTATTTATAAGATTTAATCTGACCTTTATTAGATATGGATTGGTTATTGTGTCCTATCCTAACGTTTATTTTAATGTATTGTTTGTGTTTTAATTGTTTTATCACACGTTCATAAATATTATTATAATGTGTTCTGTAAATTATCATTATACAGTATTTTACATTATTTAAAATATGTTTATTGATTGTATTATTATTATTATTATTATTATTATTATTATTATTATTATTATTATTATTATAAAGATATTTTTTAAATGTTTGTATTGATTTTATTATTTATTATTATTTTAAAAGTATTTTATTTTGTGTTATTAATATTATTATCATTTATATTTATATTTATATTATTACATTATTCTGGGTGCAGTCATCAAAGATCATTTTGTGATATTATTTTTAAACATGTGATGCAGAACATGTTGTTTTCTGTAGAACAGGGAGATTTCTTGCTTTTCATTCTTATATATCATATTTATCTAAGTACTATTGGGGTCTGAAGTGACACAACAAGACATCCCCCTGGACTTTGACAAACAGGGATGGACATTATTCATTATTCTATTGAGGAGTTCTTGAACCAACCTTCTCTGTTCTGTATTTCATTGCTGGGTAGAGACGGGCTGACCCCCCCCCTGCTCTGACAGCTGGATTAGCAGCGTGTGATCAGATTATAATTGGTTAATCAGATTACAGCAGTGGGTTTGGATGTAAATCAGAGTAGATTGGATTGATGATGAGATGGATTCAGGGCGTGTTGGCTGCATGTGCCGGATGATGCTTAATGCTGTGGAACTATTGTAATGGTTATCATGATGCTAATGGCTTCTGAATGGAGCCTCTGGCTGAAGGGCTGGTTTGTTTTTATTTATTCACCACACTGAAAGACGCATAACAACAAGCACTAAATAAAATGTAAAAAAAACATGAATTATGTCAGATCAATTTAAATAATACAAATTATTATCAATAAATATTGTGATATAAATTATAACATAAATAATATATGAAATACAAATACGGAAATAATATTACATATATAATTCAAATACAAGTTATTGTCATAACTTTATTTAAATAATAAATAAATAAAACTAATGATGCAAACATTTAAAGAAAAATACAAAATAAATAAGAATATTACTAATAACAATACTAATAATAATAACAATAACAATAATAATAACAATAATAATAATAACAATAATAACAATAATAATAACAATAATAATGATAATAATAACAATAATAATAACAATAATAATAATAATAATAACAATGATAATAATAATAATAATAATAAATAATAATAATAACAATAATAATTTATAACTTAAATTACAGTGAAAACTATTTTAAGAAGGCTGGCTCCCATATTTTATGTGTGTGTGTGTGTGTGTGTTATTGAATAAGCTGTAAATGTTCAGCCATAAAGCTGCTGGTTTAAAGCTGTTTGATTTTATTGTTGCTATTGGATCGTTTTTCAAAGTTTATGGCCTTCAGGCTTCATCACGCATTCATTCATAAACAACCCACAAGCACACAAGATAATCAATACCTCTTCGTCTGCACGTAACTGATCTCTGGTGCATGGATTCTCTACTGACATACAGGGAAATGTAATAGGAATAATTTACGTCTTGTTTGTTTAATCTTTATCCTACATTATTACTGACAAACAAAGACACATTTGAAAGTGGGAGAAACTCCCTCTGGAGGGAACACAAGGATTGTAGCCTTTGCAGACCATTTACATCCACTAAAACCCATATAACAAACTCCAGAAAAAGGGAAATCCCCTCAAAAATCTGAATAGGACCTCTTTAATATAATTTCTGCTGAAGTAGCATTCATGAGTTCACTCGAGTGTCTGTGTGTTTAGCCATCCTTCAAGCGTAGTTACATAAAAGGGTGAAAAGACCGTGAAGGTTACATAAGGCTAGTTCTTTAGTGTAGTAGTGTGTGTGTGTGTCTCTGTGTGTGTGAGATGAAGGGAACATGAGGTCACGCTCAAACAGCTGTCGGAGCATTTCCCTTTAATTACCAAAATGTCTGCCCTCGTGAGCAGCGTTTGTTCGAATTAACGCTTTTTCTTTGCCTTCATCCCTTCTTTCTTCATCGATTTTTCCCTCCCTCTTTCAGTCCATCAGTCCTTCATTTTGCCCGACAGGCCGGCCTCTTTTTTATCCCTTCTCCCAATATTTGTCTGGGAGAGAGATGAGAGTAGCGGTCATATTAAATTAGACCGGTCGTAATGAGATTAAAAACCTGCCATGTGGGCACGCAGGAGAAAATATGAAGTGTGTGTGTTTATGTGCACAGCCAAAAATCTGGTCATTTTGGGCACAGGAAGCTAATAGAGTGGTGCAGGAATGAATCCTCAATCCCTGAAGTGATTCAATATTTTACAACTATACCCTGATCTGGAAGTCAATGGTTTTCTGAATGTGTTTTCGGTGGTAAGCCTGAAAGTAGGTATTTGTTTAACACAAGCTAAAGAGATGTTCACATTTTGTTTTACGTAATCAAATATATCAGTTAATACCTCACTGGTGAATTTTAAAACAGCGGTTAATAACAAGTGTCTAAATGAGACGACTAAACGTCATCACGCCCAACATTAGCCTCCTTTAGCTTAGCGGTGGTGACGTGAATCATGTGACCGTGCTGTAGTTCCTTTATAGCCCAACATTAGCCACCTTTAGCTTAGTGGTGGTGACGTGAATCCTGTGACCGTGCTGTAGTTCCTTTATAGCCCAACATTAGCCGCCTTTAGCTTAGCGGTGGTGACGTGAAGTCATGTGACTGTGCTGTAGTTTCTTTATAGCCCAACATTAGCCGCCTTTAGCTTAGCGGTGGTGACGTGAAGTCATGTGACCGTGCTGTAGTTCCTTTATAGCCCAACATTAGCCGCCTTTAGCATAGCAGTGGTGACGTGAAGTCATGTGACCGTGCTGTAGTTCCTTTATAGCCCAACATTAGCCGCCTTTAGCATAGCAGTGGTGACGTGAAGTCATGTGACCGTGCTGTAGTTCATTTATAGCCCAACATTAGCCTCCTTTAGCTTAGCGGTGGTGACGTGAAGTCATGTGACCGTGCTGTAGTTCATTTATAGCCCAACATTAGCCTCCTTTAGCATAGCAGTGGTGACGTGAAGTCATGTGACCGTGCTGTAGTTTCTTTATAGCCCAACATAAGCCGCCTTTAGCTTAGCGGTGGTGACGTGAAGTCATGTGACCGTGCTGTAGTTCATTTATAGCCCAACATTAGCCTCCTTTAGCTTAGCGGTGGTGACGTGAAGTCATGTGACCGTGCTGTAGTTCCTTTATAGCCCAACATTAGCCTCCTTTAGCTTAGCGGTGGTGGCGTGAAGTCATGTGACATAGCTTTTTACGAAGGTTAAATATCATAAAGTGGTTTTAATATGAGGAGATTATCCCGCTGAACAAAATGTGGAAGTGTCATAAACACTAAGATCATTTTCTTTAATTTTCCAAAATCCAATGGAAAGATCCTCTTGGCTTTTTGTGGAGGGAGATTCCGCTTCATGGTCGTCGTACAAAAATACGTCATCCCTGCACCACTCTATAGCTAATCTGTATGTAGTTCACTGTGTCCTTTAATCTGAATTCCTGCAGCAGTTTGTTTTGATTGTCTTTGAAGATGGAAAGCAGCGCAGCAACATGAATATTGCAATTAAGAAGATTGGCAGGAGAACAGGAAGAAAGTGCTAACACCCCAACACCTCCACATTTACATATCTGTGGTCAGTTTTAATATTTCAGCCTTCTCACTGAAGTCTGTTTCCTGCTACGAGGATGAATCAAAAGCAAAGTCACAACTTTTACCTCGAGAGAGGAAAAAACTGTCAGAAACACAAAGTTATTTAACACTAGCGCTTTTAAAGCTGTACTATACTGGGCTCTTTAGGAAGGAGCATATCCATTGACGTGCATAGAAATTTCAAAATAAAAGCCCGTCTTAAAGATAATGAAATGCATCATTGTTTTCCCTTTGCTCGGATAACATTGGATTGTTGTTATAATTACATTTGGTACATCCATCTTGATTATTCACAGCACTTGTAATTAACCAGGTGTAATAAAGGTAACATGAGAGTGGGTGAGCTGTCAATCAAACACGGCACACGCCCACACACACACCTGCAGAGGTCCAGTCTGCCAAAATAAGAGTGCTGTGTGGGAGTGCAGCGCACCACAGTCACAGTTATAGTTAGTACAACGTGTTCAAAGCATGGCTATTATTAGTCCGGTCTGTGTGATTGAGAGTTTGCTTCATATTAAAGCATCATGCGTCCCTCCTTCTGCCCCGTGGTTGGTCAACGTTGGTTGTCAGTCACTTTGATGAGCGTTACCTGGAATTAGCTTCAATGTTGACATGAATCCAACGCAGGTTTACAGTTACAACGATTAAAATCCTTCAGCGTCCGTCTGCTGTTTATTGCTTGCTGCCTTCCACCTGTGCTGTTTAAATAACGGATTGCTGCTTTAGTGTTCAGTCTGTTGCATTAACATCAGTAATGGAAGAAGTGTTTGGATGCTTTTTACTGTAGGAGTACCAATCCATTACGGTAAAAGTAATCCATCTCAAGAAGAATGGCCTCCAAGTGTGATATATTATTATATATCTGTGAGATTAATAGCATTTTACTGTTCTGAGCAAACTGTTTTTTGTGATTTATTGAATCATTTACATGTGTTGTACCTTACACGGTCAATCCACTGGTTTGATTTTGTTGTTGTATTGTTTTTAAATATTGTTGTGTATGCCCTGGTCAGTTTTTGAGAATACAGGCTATTTTGCTCTCATATCTTGTCGTTATTCAGTCAGAATTTGTCTAACATTCAGCAATAAAAAGCGTTAGACAGTTCCTTAGTTCAACATGCAATAAAAGGTATAATGAAATAAAATAATGTCGTATTAACATTTGAAGTTTAAGGAAGAAAATGGATATTTCTGGATGTCCTTGAGTGTTCTCCAGACACTAAAGGCTCCTGTGTTGTGTTCCAGGTGAACCAGGAGAACGTGGTGAAGGTGGGCCACAGACAGGTGGTTAACATGATCCGACACGGGGGGAACCGGCTCCTCATCAAGGTGGTGACCGTCAGCCGGAACCTGGACCCCGACGACACGGCACGCAAAAAAGGTAAAAATAAAGTCCTACATGTTAAAGAAGAAGGGAGAAATCCTGTGTGAAGGACTGACAGCGATGTTCAGTGTGATTCAGTGTTCAGGCAGCTTACTTAAGTAAAAGCAGCAATGCTAAATTGTAAAAGTACTTTGTGACAAGTAAAAAGTCCTACATACAAATCTGACTTGAGTGAAAGTACAAAAGTAGTGTTATCAAAATCAATGTGTTGGAAAGTGTTCGGGACATAGGGAGTCAGAAGATATCTAAACGGTGCACAACATGTACAACTTTAGACAATGCCAGTTCGAGGTCAGGTAAAAAACAAGACACTGTATGAAGACATTTTGCAGATACTGATCAGTGCATGTATGATTTTTGGTAATTATATAATGAGTGGGACGGGGAATATTAAAATATGCATATTTATTTATCTAAAAATGTAACTCTGATTTCATTGTGCAAAGAAGCCTTTCTATAACCGTCTTCTCTGTTAGTTAAGATTTCCTGGAAGTAATTATACGTTAGAAAGTAAAATCAGCCATCTCTAAAAGTGTTGTCTTCAGTTTCTATGAATAAAATACACTTTATGAACTAACAGTAAGAGTAAAGTCAAATTTCAGGATCATAGATATAAATCAGAGGTTCATCACAGCTGGTAGAGTTGGAGCTAATTTGAATGACTTTATAACTATATTTCTATCTGTCCTCCTGCTGTATCGGTAACACTTCTATTAAAATAGACTGGAGCAGACAGCATGCTGACTAATGATGGGTTACGTAATGTTTCCCTCAGAGGCAGCGAGAAGTCAGACTCCATGTTCACAATCAAACAACAAAAATAACACAGAACAAAAAGTCATATGTTTCATGAAGCTGAGGGCTGTGTAAGCTAGCTAAGGCTTGCTATAATATTATATGAAGTCCTTTTGTGTCCGTCAACGGGGAAATTTGCGTTAGTACAACAGCAGAAGTACAGTGCAGATAACGTGAAGAGAATAGACTTACAAATTATAAAACAACTAAGTATGCACACACAATTACAATAAGTACAAATGTGTTTTTCTTAAATACAAAAAGTGCACCATGGTAGAAATATAGTATATATTTTTTAGAAGTGACCATATAATATTTAAGATGTAGCTTGTACTGTTTGCCGATTGTAAATACATTGGAAAAGTTATAAATAGTGAACGAGGGAAACCATTTAATACCTCAAAATGTAGCTAACCCTTATCCTTCACTTCCTTTCATCACTGAACAATCAAACAGAGCTCACCAGAGCTTTAAGTATTTATTATTCTAATGATGTGTGTTGTATTTATTTGGTATTACTACTCCTTTTACTGAGTGGGTTATATTTTACCTCCTTGTTCTTGTGTTGTGTGCTATATTAATAAAGCACTTTGAGCGGCAGCCTGTGTATGAACAGTAGTATACAAATAAAGAATTGTGATTTACATTCAGGATAAGATAAGATATACTTTATTGAATCCAAATTGGGACAGTTCTTCGTCACAGCAGCATGTTAAAACAAGGCATTACAGATAAGGTGAAAATAAAGAGTAGAAGCATAAAATAGAAACATCAGAAAATAGAAAATGAAACGGATCTTAAAAGTGAACCCTAAACATGTTGACAGTCAAAGATACAGATCTGTAGACCGTCTGTCAAATAAACTCTATACTATATGACGGGTCAAATAACACCGTAATCATCCCTCCTGAACACGGTCCACGAGCTGCTGTGATGCCACTTGATGTATTTATTTTATGACATTATCTCCATCAGCGCCCCCTCCTCCAAAGAGAGCCCCCACCACAGCGCTGTCGATGCGCTCCAAGTCGATGACCTCTGAACTGGAGGAACTAGGTAAGAGCTTCCTGTTTGTGTTTACATCTATAACTCACACTGTCCTGGACCTGTGTCTAACTCTGTGTGTTTGCTCCTCTCTTCCTCTCATCCACTAACCCCCCCCCCCCCCCCCCCCTCAGTGGATAAAGGTAAGCAGTTAATGCTCCATAACTTTATTTAATCCATTTCCCTTAACTGCATCCTCCAGCCGCTGAATGAAGCTTTTGTTCAGGCTAATGCAATTTAACTTTCCATCATTTGATTACTTTTTGCTTTGGTTTGCCTCTTAATAAAGAAGAAGTGAACTGATTTCCTCCCAACTCATCTCCTGCACTCCTCTGCCATCATGCTTTCAAAGCCGAGCTGCAACGATATGTCCATTTGCTGCTTTTTGCTAAAAACCAGGCATTTGAAGGGGTCCTAATATGCTCATTTCCTGGCTAATATTTGTATGTTGTGTCTCTACTGTGAGGGATGCTCACAGTCCATGCTTTAATGTTCAGAAAGCTCTTTATCTTGCTCATACTGCCTGTGCTGCAGCACCCTCTGTCTGAAACCAGAGTCTGCTCTGATTGGTTAGTTGGCTGGCTCTGTTGTGATTGGTCAACTGCTTAGAGATGTCCCACCCCTTAGCTTATCACGTACAATGTGTTGGAGCGCAAGCCAATAGGAGCGTGAGTGTGAAGTGAAATGAAATAATAAGAGCTGATTCAGCAATCCCTCACTGCAGCTACACTGTGGGTGCATTTTTTTGTAATGGCAGCTTGTGATTCACTGTATGAATCGATCATTAGTAATTCTACGCGTGTCAAAGGTGTAGGACGTGAGATGAGAGGTGAATGAATAAGTAAATGACAGGAGAGGCGGGAAATTGCTGACAGAGAAACACGTCTGGTCAGCATGTTTCTCTGAAGCTGCTTATTTGACACCTCTTCATATCATTCAAGTGCATTTAGATTGGTCCAAAATACACTGAATGAAAACTATTTGCAAATATTAAAAAGGCCCTTTTCTGCTTTTTGGGGTGTTCCCTTTCCTGTAGTGTGTTCTGTTGGTTTTGGTGCATGTAAATGGTCTGCAAAGGCTAAAATCCCGTTGTTCCATAGCCTGAAACGCTTTCATTAGAGTCCTTTGTTTATTTCCGGAACATAGTGATATCACTACATAACACTCACACATTGTACGTGATAGGCTAAGGGGCGGGACATCTCTAAGCCATCGGCCAATCACGGCAGAGCCAGCTAGCTAACCAATCAGAGCCGACTTGGCTCTGGTTTTAGACAGAGGGTGAAAAAGAAAGAGCTTTCCGAGCATTTAAACAAGGACACATGTCCCAGTGTCAGCCTGAAATTAAGCAGAATATGGCCTCTTTAAACCAAGCTGATGTATTTCTGTTCATCTTGTGAAAAGGGTGGAGTCTGTTTTGCTGCTTTTAAGATTTAGAAATATTTTTCTGTCCTCTCTAAGCCACTCTAAGGAAAAAGAAAGGTGGTAAGTGTCTGTAGGCATGTTTACAATAATTACCAATATTTCTAATTATTGATTTAATGTTGCACACCTTCCTCCCTTTTCTCAACTAACACTGTTCTAAGTTTTGATTCTTTTTTGAAATATCTTATAAGAATGTGTCTGACGTTCAAACCCAATGTTGTTTGCATGATTTATAATGACTTCAGGTGTCTCTGTTGTGTTCTACATGTTGTTGTTGCATGGGTTAATGTTGTTTTATGTCAAATACAAAGATGTTTAATCTCCTCTGCTCCTCTCAGAATATTGTTTCTTCTTATTTTGACACAGCTTGGAACAATATTACCCCACGTGGAGGTGTCCACTTTTGTAAAAAAAACTTTTGTGTGTGTGTGTGTGTGTGTGTGTGTGTGTGTGTGTGTGTGTGTGTGTGCGACAAAAAAACTGCACTATTCCTGGAAGTGAATGTTTGATCAATTTACAGGATTTGTTAGCCTTTATTTTATGTGCACGTTCGTTCTTTTTATTTCTCTTGTGACATTGCAGGCGTGTGTGTGTTTGTGTGTGTGTGTGTCTGTGTGTTTGTGTGTGTGTGTGTGTGTGTGTGTGTCTGTGTGTTTGTGTGTTGGCGTAACTGTCTTTAAGTTCATTGATGCTCCTTTCCTCCCCCTTTCCTCCCCTCCCCACTCCTCTCCTCTGTGTGTAGATGCGCAGAAGAAGAGGATTGTTTTCCAAGTCACTCTAAGTAATCACCCCCCACGAATGCATGGAAGCTTTTCCATATCCCAGACACAGCTAACCAATGAGGTCGCACAGAAAGAGGCTAGCAGGGCTAGCATGTAGCTTCTCTGAGCTAAACCTTTTAGATGGACTCTATCTACGGTGGGCGACAAGTGCTAACGTGCTACAACGGCCACCAAACACTTCTTTAGGAGAAACCCGCTGCAGTTTCAGAAAGGATGCAAATAAAGAAACACAAATGTGCAAAATCACATGCAGTTCAAGAAACATGTTCACCATCTTGAGCAGCGTTCTGTATTTGTAGTGTTTGTGTGCAGAGCTTTTAGTAAAGGCTGCACATTTTTCGTCAGGTTGGTGAAGATGTTTCTTAATTTGTGTTTTTATACATTTGTGTTTTCAAATGTTCATCAGTTCTCAAACTGCAGCGCGTATTTCCTGACGAAAGTATTTTGGCCGTCGTAACGCGTTAGCACCTGTCGGCCACCGTACTCTACTATATTTGAACGCATCATCACACCAGAGGGAAGTTCACTGCTGCCAAATTTGCTGTTTTCCCACGTTGCAGGTGCTAAAAATAAAAAAATACAACTGGGAAAGATAAAGGCAAACTTGACAGAGCTCATTTTCACATTTAATGAGGGAACGACCCCGAGAGTTGGATGATGCTGCTGAGTCGGCTGTTTGGAAAGAGCTTGCACGGCTTGCAAGGCTTGACACACCCGAGACATTTCATCAAAGTCCTCCTGCCCCCCCGCCCCCTTCCCCGAAAAATGTGTTTTCTTTGTTTCAGTCTCATCTGCAGGGAAGGGTCACTGTGAATGACAAGCTTGCGTTTGGCTTTACAAGTTCAACCTGCCCTTGTTGTTCTTTGTTTTTTGTTGCTCATCAATTACGGCTCGCTTTATCTTGCAGACAAAGTGGAAGAGATGACGCACGCCCAGAAGACGTCGCCCGTCGATATGAAGATCGCCACGATCAAACCACGGCCATCCAGTCGCTGTTTGGTTACAGCAGCTGATATCAATGTAGGTGAAAATACATGACATAAATAACTTCATTTATTCAGGCCATATTTTTGTTTGCGTTTTTAAGTGTTTGAAAAAACGAATGGAAACTAAAGAAAATGGAAAAACCTCCTAACTATTTTTTTTTTTGAAGTTCTTCTCATTAGGTTGTTTTTGTTTTGTCTGAAACGAATTATGGAAACACAGTTGCCGATAATATTTTGACATAACACAACATTGAACCAACATGACTGATCAGCTCCATCTCCAGCTGACGCCTTATCGGATGTTACCCTGGTATGCAATGCTTGTTTTGGGGAAGGATAGAAATGTAAAACTGACCCAGTTCAGAAATACATCCCAATAACTTTCTCCATTTTGGGGGTGGATGACCAAAGCAACTTGTTTTGGTTCCTATATACAACCTCTACTTCTTCTACTCTGGTTACTAGTGGATTAGAGCCATGCATATCCTATAACTCCATCTTCTGGGAAATAAAATGTTGATGTTTTTTTGATCCAAATAAGTATAAGTGTGCCTAACATTTCAAAAGATTGCTTGACATTTGAAAATTGAGTGGAAATATTTGTCTTTTCTTTGGTTTTGAGTTCATTAGATTTGTTGTAAACGATGGTTATCTTTATGGCTTGATTCTCCAGCTCTTTAAAGTCCTTCTTTTTCACTTTGACTTGTTCTACAGTTATTGTTTTACTAACAAATAAGCAAAAGTATTGTTTGTGTCCACACCCAGCAGATATCAAATGAAGAATGTGTATTTATTGGTATGTCGTTAAAAGTATTCTTGTTTGCAGTCATTATATCATGACCGCCAGGGAGTAGCAGTGGTGCCACCCACTGTGCCGGGGGCTTTCCTGGGGCTACCTGAGAAGAGCACTTTGAAAAAACAGAAGTCCATAGGTATGATGTTTCTACGGTCAATGTGTGTGTGAAGGTGTGCGAGTGTTACCGCTGTGAAGTGAATGTCCAGTGCTTTTAGCATGTCCTAATGTTCTATTAATGCTCTGAGGGCTTGCTCTGTGTGCCCGAGCAATATGCGAGCTAATTATAGATACATTAGAACGATCCAGTCAGCAAAGTGTGCTTTCAGGAGATAATATTCAAGGTCATTAAACATATGCTGAAACCTCATTCTCACTGAAGGGACACCGTGCAGCCTAATGTTACTCACAGCGCTTTTGATTTGCAATGCCATCATTATTGTGCGATAACATGAGGATCTTTTAATTGCCCTGAAAGCACTTTTAGCATGTTCAAGCTTGATGGCAGCGGTGTGTCATTTATTAACTAATTGACGATTAAATGAGATGATTCGATATTTAGAATGTACACAGCTCCCGTAAGTACTGTACGTAAGTTACTTCAGTATGGATTTTAAATCAGCAATCACCCTTCAATATAAATGTTCATTGTTGTCATTCTCTGAGGTTCACTTGGTTGTGTTTGGTAAATGCCAAAAATAACTCACCACTAAATTCCTGCTTGCTGTCGAAAAACATTTTATTTTCAGCTACTCTTTATTTATCTTGTCTCATAAAACTCAGGAAAAGATTAAGGAAGAGCTGCCATCAATAAATGAGACATTTACTGAGTCAAACGGAGGCCATGCTGGAAATATAACATAGGGATGTCACCCCCAGGTCCTCACATCATTTTTCTTTCTGCTCTATTTCTCCAAGGTACATCGGAGGACGACAAACATGGATTCCTCACGCCTCCTTTACTCAAGTTTGCCCGCAGCCTCTCCATGCCCGACACCTCAGAGGACATCCCTCCTCCCCCAGCCATTTCACCCCCTTCGCCACCTGACTTCAACTCTGGTCCGACACCGAAGAGCTACGGCACCACAAGACCAAGCTTCACCCAGAACTCAGCCAATGCAGTGAAGACCATTAGCCGAACAACCGACGCCGGTACGTTAAGGCGAGGATATTACCGCCAGAGCTCTGAGCAGTTTGACTCACGCATTCGAGGGCGGACTCCAGTACCGGAGAACCCTTACTCCGAGGTGGGCAATAAGAACCTGTACGTGCCAGCCAAACCAGCTCGAAGGAAGGGCATGCTAGTTAAGCAGCACAACGTTGAGGATAGTCCGGAGAAAAAGTGTCACATGTCATCAAACCCATCGGGCGCACTTTCCATGCCTACCACGCCTGTGGAACGAACTTGCTCTTCCATTCCCATCCCCACCATCATCGTCAAGGAGCCCTCCACCAGCAGCAGTGGCAAGAGCAGCCAGGGTAGCAGTATGGAGATCGAGCCCACCACCCCCGAACACCCACCCCTCACGCCCGTTGGTGGTTTGCGTCCTGAAGACCCATCCTTAAGCAACCCCTTTGCAGCAGCGATTGCCGGGGCAGTACGGGACCGGGAGAAGAGGCTAGAGGCAAAAAAGCACTCAATTGGCTTCCAGTCAATAGACATTGGGGATGATGACTTCAGTCCTATACCGACCCCTCGTCTTCGCCAGTCCAAGTCCATCGATGAAGGCATGTTTAGTGATGAGAGGCTTCGAAGGATATTGGGCCCCCCTGCAGCTGCACAGCTTGGACCCCCTGTCGGGGGAGGTAGTGGCAATATGACAGATTTCAACACTCCTGAGCCAATAGTGGTTCGGGAGCCTCTAAACACCAGAACAGGCCAGTGTCCCAACCTGGACAGTCCCGTTAGTCTCCCATCCACTCCTCCTAAGAGCCACTACAGGTCAAACGGGACTTACCTCCATCCTGTTACCGGCAAGCCCCTGGATCCTAATTCCCCTCTTGCTTTGGCCCTGGCAGCTCGTGACAGGGCGATGAAGGAGCAACAGAACCATCCTCAGAATCAGCCAACAAATCCTCCTCAGGTTCAGCAAACGCCCAAACACGAAGCCCAGTCCCTCCCAATACAGCCAAGCCACAAACCAGACCTCAACCAACCGCTGTTCATCGACACCAAACTACGCTCGGGGATCGAGACAAGCTTCGCCGCAATCTCAACAGCAACCATGGGGCGGCCTAGTCGAGGCGGTCTGCGGAGACAGATGACGGAGCAGAAGTACGAGTCTGATGGGGCACGGGAAGAACGGCAGCATCAGGCAGTCGAGGAGAGGAAAAGTGCACCAGCGGATGTGTCAGATTCATCGCAGCCTAAGTCAGCAGGACTGTTGATGGTCCACACCAGCAATGAAGCAAGCAACAAGGCAAACCAAGAGGTGGAGGGGCAGGACAGCAACAGGCCATCCGAGCTGAAAGACCCCAACCAACCCGATCCTCAAAACGCTACGTCACTGTCCGTCAATCCCCAACCATCCTCGTTACGGAGGAGGAGCATGCCCTTGAATGAGTCCATTGACGAACCAGTAAAACTGCCCTTCCGCATCCCCCCTCCCCCTCTCGCATCAGTAGACATCGATGAGGAATTTGAATTCTCGGAGCCCCTCCCACCACCGCTGGAGTTTGCCAACAGTATCGACATTCCTGATGATCAGGCAAGTGCCATTGCAGAGATGATTCAGCAACAGAGACGGAACGGGGGTCCTATTCTACCACCATACCACCCTCACGCCCCGCCACCTGTCACCGATCAACACAAACGGGTTGCAAACAACATGCCCCCCTCATATCCTCCCCCTCCACCGGATTTGGAGTCAGGGGTGGGTGACTCGGGCATCGAAGAGGTAGACAGCCGCAGTAGCGGGGATCCTCAGCACATGGAGACCACCAGCACCGTTTCCAGCATCTCCACCCTGTCGTCAGAGGGGGGCTTCTGCGACAGCGCTCTGGAGAGCCTCTACGCCACCGCAGACGGACACGCCTTCCTGGTGGATCGGCCCCCTGTGCCACCCAAACCCAAGGGCAAGTCTGTCATCAACAGAACATCGCTTTATCATGACGCTCTCATTGAAGAGCCCCCGGAGTCCTATGGATCCCCGCCTCAGGCTCCTCCCCCTCCCCCTTCATCTTCTGAACCTCCTAGGACTCCTACTCAAAGAACATCCAAACTGTGGGGCGATCAGCCCCCGGAGCTGCGCAGTCCGCCATCAACACCAGACTCCAAGAACACCGTTATCACCGAGCTGAGCTCCATCCTGCAGCAAATGAATCGCGACAGGCCAGCCAAGCCAGGAGAGAGCCTCGACTCCCCCACAGGGACCAGGGGGGGCTTCGGAACAAGGTAGGTCATAAAAGAGTCTCTTAAATCTCCTGGTTTCCAACTTCTTCTTTTCTAAATTGTAATTATATTGATAATGCCATGTTTATCTACCACAGAGCTTCTTTCACTTTAATCCAGAGTTCATTTTAGCTTCATGTGGGTTCAGCAAACTCCTGACAGTCAAAGTGGTTTTGTGGCATTATGCCAATTAAAGGCTTGGCAATTAGTAGCATTTTCTGCTATGGTGTCATAGCACACATACTGATGTGTCAAGGAGGACTTCACTAGTTATTGATATTATATTTTTAATTGTGCGCACAGGGAAGCTGATCTTTAAGTGCTCCTTTAGATTCATTTCCGAGATGCCAGGGGTATGATTACAGTGTCGGTTTTGATATACAATATCATATTTTCTCTCTTACTCCTTGACTTATCTAGCCACTCAGATAGTAAGGGTTTTATTTCCTTTGGATTTTTCCTAACTATCCCAAAGGGATTACAAGCAGATCCACTGCAAGCTCATCGTTGATTATACTTATGACTTTGTTCTTATGTAATGTTGATAATAGCTTCTTGAGTTGTGTTTGAAGTACATATTGAGCTGCAGGGATGTGCTCCTCAGGTAAGGGGTTTATAGTATCATCTCAAGAAGGAGGCTAATGTTTGTTGTGGCTCACTCTATATTAATGTATCCATACCTTGCATAAATCCCAAGAGGTTTCTGCAGGTCTCTGTGCACACATGATGAGGATTTATGAACCTAGCAATCTTACTGCTATGGCAAGACATCGGGAAGCTGTGCCGTCACTTCACCTACTGTTGTTTGTCAAGCATGTTCAATCATTGACCTCCCTGCAAAATCACAAATCTGTTCACTTCGGCAACAACTACAAGCTAATAGAAGCTGTAAAAACTGAACATTGATCCTAGTTTCTAAATGCACGAATTGTCAGAAGCATTTTTGCACATAGCAAATACTTGAGGTCTGGCGCCATTGGTAGAGCGTTCAAAATGCAGACTTTGCTCTGTAGTCATGTAGTTGTTGCTGGATATATTTGGTCATAAACATCAAGTTTGATGCTTGAACTTGTCTGATGGTTTTGGTGTTCGTCCTTAATGACAGAAAGTGTGTTGGCTTTCCAATCAGACTACCTTTAGTTTTGTGTTTCTGTCCTTGGATTCTTTGCACTAGCAACATGATAGAAGCTCCTTTTACACACCAAATTGCTCACAGTGAATTATCTTGACCACTAGCGGATCTATTCACACAAGCTCTATTGGACATTACTCATTGACTTGATTGAGTCGATACTGTCGGACTCTTTAATTTGAGGTAACTTGGTCTCGTTGCAACCACTAGAACTGAGTGCCAGACATATCACAGACTGTGTAGTCAGGAGTTGTTAGTTTAAAGTCCATTTGAGGTTTGCTCCAAATGATTCTCAAATTGGCGGTGTCACTTACAGTTCCTCTGGGTAATTAGAAAATGTTCAATGCATGTGCCAAAGTTTCATTTGTACACCATGGAGTTATGACCCACTGACATCCTACAGAACAAGCTCTTAAAGATGAAGATGTAATAAAAGAGTAACTATAGAGAGTTGAGTCCTCTGTTTATAAAGTAGCACATGTGTTGACTTCATTCATTCAACTCATCCTTTTGCTTTTTATTGAAATGTATATGCAATGTTTCTAGATCGAAAGATTGGATGGAAGCACAAGGGTTTAGGGTTAGGGTTACAAAAGGCAATAAATACCGAAGTAAAAGCTGTTTACTTGTTGAGAGGTAGCTTTAAGAGACGGTTCAGCAAGATTGATTTCCTGCAAGTTCAAGCTACGCAGGAGTGACGTTTGCAGTGACTGGGACAAACGTTTTGATCACCCGAACCAGCTCATGGTTTTTTAAACTCACATCTCCCTTCGAGAGGGAAATAAAAAGCAGGATGAATAATTCACTGCTCACATTAATTTTGTGTGAATGGTCCCATCGCTCATCGTCGAGGTGTAGAGAGCAGAGGAAGGGAGTAGATTCCTCCGGGCGTGCTGTGCCTTCTGGTCTAATAAACATTGTGAGATCAACACGGTGACGTCCATTTGTGGTAATTACAGCGAGACACCCAGCAGATGCTCGGGTCCGGCCTTGTGTGCACTCCTTCACGCTTCACGTCACTCACTATCATGTTTTCCTCATTCTCATCTGTTGACCTTTACACCTTGTACTCATTTCATTTTCAGCTCACGCCTCTCCATCTTCATCTCCATTTTCTCCAGTCTCCTGTAATTCCTCCACCTCTTCCTTCTTCATGTATCTCACACCTTCACAGGTAGGTTTTCATCAGCTGGTTTCTCATCCCTCTGAAGGCCTCTTTTCACTTATGGGTCTTAAAGTGTTCTAGGAAGTTGTCGGTCTGTTTGTTGACAGTCTTGTGAACACGGTTAGCCAAGAAAGATTTAAATGACACGCTTGATAGAAATGCTGCTCCTAAAAAGATGATTATTTGGAGGACTTGAACTAGTGGGGAAAATGGAAAATACTCAGCAAATAAGAAAGACTCGATATGATACTGAAAGCATTTTAATATCAGCACCTTTTTGAGGCACAAAAATGGGATCTTTCCTAAAAAAAAACAGTGACTCATTCAGTCGATATAGTCGCTTTCAAAATACATTTCTCTCAAAGATGACTTATGATACACGTGTTTCCAATGGGTGCTTAACATTTTTGAAAATTGGTCAATTTGAGGGTAAAAAAACCACATTTTTTAAAATCTAAATGGTCATTATGGGCTTTGTTTCACATATAAAGTGCTTAAATGCATGAGGTTTACCTTCATGTATAGACATGTTTTACCTCGGGTTAGTTATTACGCTTCATTTCATTTTTGCTGTTTCACGGGACACCTGCCTCAAGAAAGAGCAACCATAATTAATTTTGATTGAGTAAATGCCATCTTTGAATTTGATGGATCTTGGTCTGGAAAGTCCTTGGAAAACAATACATTTGAAGGTCTGGGAATCTACTAGAAGTGTGTGGTGGTGCTTGTATCTGCACCCTTTAGCCTGGATATTGTTATTTTGCTTTGTTTGGGACGTTTATGGACGTCTACCTCCTATAAAAGTAATCTTGTGCTAGCAGATGATACTCATTGTGCCTCTAAGATGGGCCTTTTGGCAAAGAACTGTCTGCAGAATCGATGATACTCAATGGATAATGAATCATCTCAGTTAATGGCTTCATTAGCGGCATTATGTTTAATTTCACAGCGATCATGGTGTGACATTAAGCATCTTAAGTGTCTCTTGTTCTGCAGTTCTGGAGTAAAAGTAGCTTTGCCTGTCGAGTGAGGAGCTATTGTTTGTTTGTGAGGTATCAGGTGCAGGAAGCTGGCAGCCTCTCAAAGTAAACTGTTTGTTCCCCCCAAGCTATGAATCTGCTATATTTTCCCCAAGTGAGAGGATTGTTTTTGCACCCTGGAGTTTCTTATGATTTCTAGGAAGCAGAGATTTGATGTTCCAATTGGTGTGCTTGTTATGTCATGTGACTCAAGCTTATTGCAAATAGGATCTGCAGTCTGGAGAGAGTCTTTTACGTCAGCTCTGCAGTGACTCTAACACCAGGGGAGGTGTTGCATTACTTTTTATGTCCCAGTGTTTCCCAGTGGGCTTTCTGAATTACAAAAGTCTCGTCAATGGCAATAAAATGCTGACGTCAACACAACAAAGCATCAATGAGTCAAAGACTAGACACACTTTATACCTCTAGAGCACATTTTACACTCAGAGAAGACGTCATGGGCTCTGTGTGAAAATACAAATTAAAACGGTGAGGAATCATAGAAAGGGAAATGGATTCAAACACACTCCTCGAGTCCAGAGCGTAAGGGCTGTACACTATCAATGAGTCGACTCATCTTTCAAAGTTTTCGGGAACATTTTTTTAAAAATATGCACAAAAAATAAGAAAATGTGCAAAAAGGTTTTTTTTTTATTGAAAAATTTCTCTAAATGTCTTGTTTCTTCCGTCCAAAACTAAAAAGTACTCGCTTTAAAATCATTTAAAAAGAAAACTTCTCTTTATTTGACGGCTGAAAACAACATTTCTGCATAAAAAATTACTTTAGCAATCAAGAGATTTACCACCAAACTTTCATCAGATTATGTTCCGTGCATGGACTAATCAAGTAGTGGATTACTCCTTGTAATCTGGACTGTGTGATTGTTGCTCTGCAGGCTCTGTGTGTGTCACATGGAGGTTAAACCCGCTCTCGGGGGGTCTCTGATTATCTGCCTGCCTGCTCAGAGGGGTTTTTTCATGTTGCACTACTTTGTGTGGAGGAAGAGGAGGAAGAGGAGGATGTTTTTATATCTTCAGACGTGCAGCTCTTCGTCATGCTGGAGGCCTGCGGAGGGGAGAGGTGGTCCTGCTTCTGCTTCTGTCAGACAGATGGCAACAGAGATGCACAGAAGATGGCCTAGATTCACACATGCTCTCCCTCTCTCAATGTCTCCTTCCCTACTCCCTCCCTCTATGTCTCCTTCCCTACTCCCTCCCTCTATGTCTCCTTCCCTACTCCCTCCCTCTATGTCTCCTTCCCTACTCCCTCCCTCTATGTCTCCTTCCCTACTCCCTCCCTTTCTTCAGTGCTTTTGATTTTCTCCTTTTCGACATTTGTGTTTTCATATTTTCCTTCCTGTCTCCTCGCCTCCCAGATTAAATGTGCGTTGGTTGTGCCTGTGGACGAAAGGGTTGCCTAGCGACGGACTGATGAGAGCAGCCTTGAGGCCTGCAGTGATGTCAGTCTGAGTCAGGGGAGGGGTGTGTGTGTGTGTGTGTGTGTGTGTGTGTGTGTGTGTGTGTGTGTGTGTGTGTGTGTGTGTGTCTGTTTCCATGTCTGTGTGTAAGAGGCCGAAACCCTCGGCAGAGTTCAGCATCATCTCACGCAGGTCACGTGCCGCGTTGCTTTAGTAGGCCAACGTTATGTAAGACAGAGTCAGTGTTCGGTGCGTGCGTGCGTGCGTGTGTGTTCACGCTACTATAAATAAAAGGCAGTGTGTGCATGCTTGCCAATGAGAGCGACCCTGAATGTGTGTTAGAGAGAGGAGTCATGCAATGCGGGGGCGTGGAGAAGGCTAGGTCTCCCCACCGCAGATATCAATACCTCTGCTACACCTTCCTCCTCACCTGCAGCGGAAATCAGAGCTGCACAATTATCTAAATGTTATCAAAATGTGCAGAATAGTGGAGGACGTAGCGATTACTGTCAATGTGAGTGCATCGTGCTGCTTGAACCAGCGGTGGACAGCACCATAGTGCTCAGGTGTGTTAGTCAACCCTCTGCACGAAGTCTGCAGAAATGACTGTGAGATGGTGGTCCGTTATCCTTTGGTTGAGATTACATACCTCCAAGTTGCTTTTGATGGCCAACGGTGTGTGAATGTTAGTTTCTCTGAACCGGTGGCACCTCGTATGGCCTCTTTATGAAGTGTGGGAACGAGTGAATGCTGACTTGTATATCTTTCATTCATATTTAAATATATAAAAGCACTTTGAGAGGAAAGATGGACTGGAAAAGCGCTATTTAAATGCAGTTACTATTTACTACGAGACATAATAAGGCATGGGGGTGGTCATCATATAGCTTCATTTAATGTCCTGAGACCTTAAACACTCTAAAGAGAGGCGGCAAAGCAAAATACAATGTTTAGTACAGATTTGTGTACGTGGCGTTTATTGTTGATCTGCTATTTCCTCCCAAAGACCCTCTTTCCTCATTAAGAGAAACCAAAGATAGGTTTATGAGGTTCTATTTCAAGGCAGTTTTACTCTACTGACGTGTTTCTATTTCCTCCAATGTACTCTTACAAAATACCATCAACAAATCCAACATCATGTATTGTTGTGTAGATAGAACTTAGTGAACTCTCGGTGAAATCAGACGTGTGTTTCCTGGTCCGCACAAACACAGATTTAGTCCTCACACTGTTTGTAATCAATAATCTGACCGGACAGACAGATTTATAGCACACATCGTCCTCCTCTGTTATCCGTGACTCTAGCTGCAGGAATTGTTAATAAGGTCAGGAAGCTAAACGAGGCTCTGTGCTAATTAGTCTAATAAGCAATTACATAGTGCTCACATCAATTTCACTCCTGGAACAAGAAGTTTAAACAGATGAAGGAACACCAGGATGCTGATTAGAGAAGTTCACGGTGAATCTCACGTTCAAAATGTTTAGCTCGGTCCAGTTTGACCTGTTTTTAAAGAGGTCCTTTATGCTTTTGGGGTTTTCCCTTTCCTGTACTGTCTTATGCAGGTTATAGTGCATGTAAATGGTCTGCAAAGGCTAAATTCACCCTGTTCCCACCACCTGAAACGCCTCCATTGGACTCCTTTGTTTACTTGCAGAACACAGTGACATCACTCGTGCTTCTATTGGCTAGCGCTCCAGTACATTGTACGTGATAGGCTAAAGGGGCAAGGGGTTGACCAATCACAACAGAGCCTGCCAGCTAACCAATCAGAGCAGACTCTGGTTTCAGACAGAGGGTGAAAAGAGGTGCTCCAGCACAGGCAGAGTGATACAGAGTTTACTACACATGAACATGCTTTAAAAACTTGATTTTCAATGAGAGATTTCTTGCAAATCAAATGAGAGTTTGGTGAAAGCAGATGGCGGACAGATGGTCCTCGTTCATAAATATATTTTGTTCTTCCATGCATCACCCTCGTTTTATTCCATCTCATGTGTGTGTTTGTGTGTGTTCACCAAATGTCTAACTTCCTTTGTCTCCATCTCATCCATCCAACTTGACTTCCTGTGGAGTAGCTGGTGTTGAGAAGTAAGTCTTTCTGATGAAGGCGGCGCTGTAACAATGGCCCCGTTCCATTTCTGGCAGAGCGACCCCCTTTTGTCCCCTTCACTTCCCCTCAGGCTGCTCCATATGCTACAAGTGGTGAGGGGAGGTTTCTAGGCTACATGTAACATCCTATCAGAGAGTGTGTGAGGTCGGATTTAAAGGAGTGTGTGTTCACAACTGAGTCACGTTATTACGTTAATCAGTCAAAAGAAAGGAAATCCTCGGGGTGATTATTCTGTGTGTGTGTGTGTGTGGGGGGGGGGGGGGTGGGGGGGTGGGTGTGTGTGTGTGTGTGTGTGTGGGTGTGGGTGTGGGTGTGGGTGTGGGGGTGTCTGTCTGTCATTGCTCCAAATACAAACACATCCATCACACACTTCCATCTGGGGCAGCAGGTGATGTGAGGGACATTTCTCTTACACACACACACACACACACACACACACACACACACACACACTTAATACACTCTCTTTCTGTGTGTTTTTGCACGGGTGTTGGGACTTGTTCTTTGTTTTGTTAAAGACTTTTCTTGCCTTTCGCTAATTTGAGCTGTGAGACAGAGATGTTGGTTTTATGTGATGAAAATACAAACACTTGTTTTTCAGTTCAGGTTAAATCCTCCAGATTAATTCAACATAAAAGGTCTCAACTCTAAAAGTCCTAGATAAGGCTTGAATTGGTATGAAATGTCTCAAATCAATCTTTCAAAACATCCAAAAATGCTAAAACGTGTAGAGGAATGGTCAAATCTCTAGATATCTTTTATAATTTACCAAGTGCCGAACACATCCACGTTACAGAGGACAGGATAGCACAAACGGTGTGTAAAATTGGTCTTAAATTTCACTCTGATTGGATTTAAAAAGCCCTAAATCTAACTTGCCTTAAGGTTTGATTGTCAACAAATCCCAAAATGAGACTAAAGCTAAAATGATTTTTGCCTCTCAACTCTTTTGGTACTTCCTGTCCAGTCTTTTTGGTTCCGAATGAAGATAAAAGGCTTAGTGATTTCATAAAACTGCCATAAAAGTATAGTTTTTAACAAAGGTTACACAAGGTAATATTGCATGTGTTGGGCACTACTTTCAGCGGCGGATTAGTCTTAACTCCTTTAATATGCGGTATAATAGTTTGTCAATTCATACACGATACTTACATCTAGTTTGAAGGTTTTGTCATGGGATCTTTTTTAAATTCAGAAAAAGGACATGATGTCATCATCTCTGTACAGCTTTGTTGTTTGGTTGTAAACCGCTTCACTAAAGAAGGAATTTCTCCTCTAAACGGTCGTGTTTTTCTCAAGATAGAAGTCAAACAAAGACCAGATTAACGTCAGATAAAAACAGAACATTATCTTTCCTTTCTGCTGACCCGTTAATCATCCTCTCAGATTCATCCTGTGACAGACTGTCCAAACTCCAGTGCAGAGTTACTCAGTTGCGAATAAAAGCTGTTGAACACTACGCACCAGAATCTAAATTTGAAATGTACTCAAATAAACAATATGTATGGTTTCATCTCACAAAGAAGTGGAATTAGCATTGAGTTATCTTAATTCCATCTCATTCTTGTATGCTAAATTAACAGAAGTAGCATTTTTCTGAGATAAAATGCCACTATCTGTATTATTCTGCTCCCCCTACAAATAAAAACTACTCAGGATGTTGTTGCACACATGCCTCCATTAGCAGCTGGTGGATGATCTGCATCTCCTACCTGCAGGCGGCACTCTGCCTGTCTTTGTTGCGGTCATTATATCACATGCATGTAATAAACCAGTGACCATACTAACAGCTGTAAGAGGCTTCTGCTTTATAGTCTGGAAAACCCCTTCATTTCTGCACATGTAAGTGAAAAGTAAGGCAGTGATATCTTTATCTGATGGAGGAAATACTCAGTTCTGCTGATTAGTCAGTTTAATCTGAAATAACATTAATTCTGGTAAGTTTTAGAATAAAAATGAAGACAGAAGTCGCTGATTAAACCTAAAAGTGTGGATTCACGGAAAACGTATATAAAGTAGACATGATTTAAGAGATAAGAAATACACAAAAGTCTCCCGGTACAGGATAATGAAAACAGAGTAATGAAATGAATACAATAATACACGAAGATGATATAAAATAGTTATATTAACATAAGAAGTTAAAGTATTAATGTGCAACAAGTAGATAAAATAAAGATATTTATACACAAAAAATAACGTAATGGTCCAATAAAGGAAAAGTACAATAAAATCGAACAAATGTTTTATACAAACACAAAAAGTAAAGTAAAATACAAAAGCTGTGTATAAAAATATACATAACCCTAAATAATACTATAAGTACAACATTACCAAAAAGATATAAATATAAAATAATCGCTGCAGTAAATAAAATGTGTAAATGGAGATTAAAACCTAAAAAGCTGAGTGCTGGTTTAACACCCTGAGGATCAGCTGATGCACTTTTGGTAAAGATGTTGGCATGTGTCGCCATCTACCGGCCGCTCTGCAGCGTTGCGTTATTACATCCTAGAAATGAGATGATGAATTTGAATATGTAATTTTAGTTTGAGTTGCTTTCTCTCAGGACTCCTAAAATAAAAACAAAGATTCTTCCATCATCACAGAACGGATCCCAAACGTCTTTAGGAATACTTCTTATTTTCCAGCTTCCTGTTGTTTTGAATTCAAAACCGTTTTTATTTATTTATTTGAAAGTGCTTTGGGAAAGAATGTTGACTAACCTGGGTTGCAAAAGATTATTTGCATTGTCCTTTAATATGTCTTTTGTTTTGTAGATTAATACTTCTCGATGGGTTTATATAATGTCAGAAAACAGTGGGAAAAGGCCCGTGGGGAAAATCCAGACCGGCACCTCATTTTATGTCGCCTGCAGAAATTGCAAATCTATCATTTGCTTATCAAACAATGATATGCCTGCACTCCATGCAGTGTGCCGCTGCCTTTAGGACGGCACATCGACACCAAACACGGAGCCAAGTATAATAATATCAGCCCCAAGACAAACAACGAAAGACAGAGAAAAAATATACATAAAACCATATATTCACCGCAGCTGAGGAGCAGTTCAATAGTTCTGTCTGACAAAACACTGTGAGAAAACTTGTCTAACCATGGTTTCTTCTCCCCCCCCCCCCCCCAGGCCTCCGGCAGACGACTCAGGAATGCGTAACAACGCCGCCGCCCTGGTCTCCACCCCCCCCAGCAGCCTCCCCTCTCAGACGCACCCCTGCAGCCCTCCGGACTCCGGCTCCTCCCTCACCCCCTGCTCGTCCCTGCCTCCCTCCGTGTCGCCCACCCTCACCGACGTCTTCGGCCTGCCTACCCCTCCCATGGGCAGTGGCGGCGGCTACAGCCTGAGCTCGTCGTGCGGCGGCAGCGGCAGCTCGCGCTCCCCGTCGCCGCTCACCCTCCTGCAGGCCGTGGCGGCGTCGGGGAAGCCCTTCGCCTCCAAACCCATGGAGCTGTGGAGCAAACACGACGTGGCCGACTGGCTGGAGAGCCTGAACCTGGGGGAGCACCGCGACGCCTTCCTGGACAACGAGATCGAGGGCGCACACCTGCTGTCGCTGCAGAAGGAGGACCTCATAGACCTAGGCGTCACCAGGGTGGGACACCGCATGAACATCGAGAGGGCCCTGAAGTTGCTGCAGGACAGATAAGCCCCGAGAGAGAGGGCGGGGAGTCAGGGCTGAGGAGAGGGAGGGAAAGGGGGTCATCCCCATCTCTCCGTCTCCATCTGACAATATCTCAAGAGGTTTTGTGCGAGCTGATGCTGCCTCCCGCTGTCTTTGTCCTCTCTCATCCTCCCTCGTCTCAGTGCTCTGGTCTTCATCCTCCCCCTCCACCGTCGCCCCGAGCATCAGGGGCTCAAGGGGGGGGAGTGAGGGGGGAGAGAAGAGAAACGCTGCTATGTCACATCAAGGAGTAGGAAGGACTGACCAGAAAACACAGAAACTATGGAATAGTGTCACTCGCTGGAAACATACCCGTCTGGAAGTTACTTCACACAGACTCGTGCTGACACCCGCTTTGGAATACTGAAAACTTTTTCCATCACCCCGGTGTGGGTGCATGAAACCAGCTGAGCTGGTCGTTGCTCCTTTTCTATCTTTGCTAGAGTTTGTTCAGAGATAATATTTCTTCACTAGAGTCCAACCGGAGTTATATTTCTGGGTGCATCTAAGGTTGTAGAGAACAATTTGAAATAGACTCCATTTCTTTTTTTGCTTTTCACTTGTTTGTGTCAAAATAAGAACATTAGCTGACATGTTTGAATAAATAGTACATTTCCATGCACACACACACACACACACACACACACACACACACACACACACACACACACACACACACACACACACACACACACACACACTTTATGCACAGTGCCACACGCTGACAAACGAAAATACACACTGTCTTCACACCCTAAGCATGTACACACACCGTTACTGCGATGGCCTTCTTCTCCTGAGAGAGAGCAACGCGTGGAGAGAGGTGAAACTCAGCGTACCAGGAAAAACCGAGCGAAGGACACGAGGAACAAGACTGACAGACAAACGGTGTACCGGAATAATTCTCACCTTGAAATGGTTTGTCTGTCCGCAAAGGGCGTCCCTGTCCCTCTTTACCTTCTAGTTTGTGTGTGTGTGTGTATGAGTGTGTGAGTGTGTCACTGGTTGACCCAAAATATCCTGAAGGCCAGTTTAGCTTTTTTCCACAGATCTCCGCTATATATAGGCCACAGTATAGAGAAACTAGAGCTGTTTACTTTTCTACTTTACTTTCTTCTCCATTGTCGAATCTCCTTCCACTTCACCATTAGCAGGTCGACACTCACGTGGCCCCGCGGTAACGCTAACGTATCAAACACCCTGTGTGTAGTGTGGTAGAAGTTGAGGTTTTCTTAGAGAGAGCATTTAAAGGAACAGTGAGACATGTGATATACGCTTAGTCGCTTTCTTGCCACGAGTTTATGAGAAGGCTGAACCCATTGTTGTTTCTGCGCAATAAACATGAAGCTAAAGACGATTAGCTTAGCACAAAGACTAAAAGCAGATTGACTGATTGCACCTTCACACGGTTTGATTGGCGTGTAGAGCTCAAAAGCACCCACTCTTGCTCCCTCTTTCATAATGCACAAATGTCTGCGTGTATAACAAATGATAATGGCTCCAATGGGTATTGATTGATAAAACGCTAGCTAACACATTTGTTTTAATCAAAAGCTATAAAATATTCAACTGTTTTTTCAAAGTTATACATAATGGTAAAATGAGGAGTAGTATTGGACGAAAAGTTAGTTTGATCTCCCTTGAAATCGAATGCATGGCCACGGATTTGACTGACACAAACAGGACAACAAAGTCAGGAGCTACAGGGCATTTCTCCTCTGCTTAAACCATATATCTAATTGCAAGCAGGTCAACATAAAAATATGTAATCAATTTAAATGTTACACAATTGACATCCCAATTTAACTTAGCTTTACTTTTCTACTAAGTGCTAACTAGCTATTGTTAGCATGCTAACACTCTGAGCTAAGTGTTTAAACCAGGTATACCTGTAAATACTGAACCCATTTTTTACAAGCACCATATATTCTGGACATTAAGACACTAAAATTGCATTTATTAGACGGACAAATGAGGATTAAATTAGCTTTGTCTCGGCCTATTGCTAGAACTTCAATAAATGTTAGCCAAATCTCAGGCTAACTAACTTTGGTAATGCTAAATCTGGCTGTTAGCTGTAAATATTTGATCGTTAGCAAAACATTTGGATGAAAAAAGACTTCTCCAATGTTATTATGAGTCATTTAACCTTTAGGAAAAGCATTACTGTAGCTGGTACAGCTAAGCTAAGCTAATCGTCTCTTAGCTCCACTTTCCCAAAAGATTGATCTCATCAAACTCTCAACCAAAAAATGAACAAGCGTATCCTTTATGTCTTACTATTTAAGGCTGTCATTCGATAGCATTTTATTGACTTTGAACCCAGTGTTAAACCCTTTGGAGGCCTTTTTAGCTTTCAACTATTTTAAATGACACATAAGCAACCTAATGATTAACTCACAGGTTGACATTTTAAGAGCTAAAACTCCAGTTTTAACAGATCAACTACTTGTTTTCTATATAGCTAAATGACTACCTGGACATTTTATATATTGTTGATTAAAAAAGAGTGAGGAAAATAAGAAGAGATGTGTTAGCATTAAGCTAACTTGAGCTAAACTTCAACTAGATGCCAAACAAGCATCCTAAACTGGGAAAAGTCAAAGGGAAATACTGTCTTAGATCGAACCAGCCTTCAGAAGAGTGTTCTCATATCATGAAGAACCTAGATGCAACACCACGTTAACAAAGCTGTTGCAGACAGACGCTTGCGCCCCAACAGAGACATTTCCTAACATCAAGTTTTATTCTTTGGAAGGCAACTTCAAACACATGACGTGAAATCTCCCCGAGCTGTAAGAGCAGATGGAGATTCTGCGGCTTCAGGGTTATATGTGAAATTACGATTACACCTAAATCCTCATTGCCTCTGTGCCGAACACAAGCAGAGAGCAACCTGACAGAGGCGGCAGATGTTCATCAGCCTGAGATTACAAAGGGATTGAAAGCGTTTTCTGATCCGTTGCAGATGAACTTCAGTCGCTGTAACTTAAGCTTCTCCAAGTCCCTTATTGTTCTCCGTCTCACTGCATTGGAGAAGGGATGTAACTTTACTTTAAGGGTCCAATTTCAAACAAAATCAGCATTTATAGAGCTGGAAATGTGTGTGTTTGCTAGCAAATGGCTGGAGTAGAAGTACAGTATGTGTTGAAACGTGTATATAAGAGTGTTTAACAGGATAATAAAATGTCTATCTGATTATATGTATAGCTCTATTAAAAAGGTTTAGAGTAAAAAAAAAGAATTCTATGAAGATTGATTTATAGTTGCCAGAGTTGACCTGGTCTCGCTTGCCCCCCCATCCTGCAGAGGATGCCTTAAATACGCTCACAACCCCCCCTCCCCCCCTCCTCACTGTACCTGCACCACTGTCCAGTGTATAGCTCCATAAGGAAAAAGGAGCTTGTGTTTTTATCTCAAAGTAGATTCTTTCAGAGCACACCTCACGTGTGGTTCGATATGTGCTCGACAGTAACCCAACGTCTGAAAAAAACAACTATATTGTTTTAGAAGTTCGCCCTTATTTGGTTTCATATCACACTTTTGGAGGAGACAATGAGACATACACAAGCTCTGTGTTCTGTGAACATTAGCACGGGACAATGCTGCTATAATCCTGTTCCTGTTTGAACATGTAACTTATTTTAAGAGCAAACAGCGACGTGTCGACGGGGGAAGAAAAGCACAGTATTTTTAAAGATTTGTATAGAGTTCTATGACATTTTATAGAGGTTATCTGAACAAAAACTGTTCAACACTGACGCGTGGATTGCCAAAAAAAATACCATATAGATAAAAAACGTGGATATTATTAATATTATTATTATTAGACTTATGGGTTATGTAAGAAGCAATATTTATTTGAATGAATCTCCTTGGTTGTGTTTTTTTCCCATTTTAAAGTTGCATATCATGATCAGTTGTCAGTGTTTTAATGAATGAAGTGATGACGTAGGTAGATTCTTAAAGGGGACGTATCAAGCTCCTCTTCAGGTTGAGATTCATAATTTGGGTTTCTATTATTTCTCATACCTGAAGTCTGAAATAACCGTATCCACTTCCTGTTTGAAACCAACATTTTAGCAGCTGTCTCTTTAAGAACACCTCCCTCCTAAAAACCACATGTTCTGATTGGCTCACAAGGAAATTGGCAAATAAGTGGGTGGAGCTTAAGGGTGGTCAATTCTGCATGTGAGGTTTTCTGACCAAAAATGCAGTGGTGGAAATTATAATTGTACCTAATTATATTTCATTTATAGTTGACTTATTTCCAATTCCTACTACTTTATAATTGAATTGATTAAAAATGTATTTTCATTAATTGAACTCCATAACATTTTATAACCACTTTTACTTCTCTGAATCTATTTGATGAGATTAATTAAGAATCAGATAAATAAAACAAAATAAACATAATGAATTCAGTGATTTATTCATATGAAATTATGCATTTTTTCGGTCCCTTGTTGAAATTCAAAAGCAAAAAGTATGCTTTTTATAAGTATCTTTACCAGATGCATCAGTAAAGTTATAAACCAATTAATGCATCAATAATTACATTTGGAAATGGACCATATTTACTATGTACATGTGGATGCAAATATTTTTCTATGTGAAAGTACAATACTTATTTTTATTTGATCATTTTAATTCAGATTTAGATAAATAACAATACAAACACATATTTATACTGCCTATGTAAGCTATGTTGTTTATTTAAGATTCAGATAAATAACATGCCCAGTGAAACCATATTTTAATACTGAAAGTCCTCCGATTAAATTAACAATCTACTTTGCTGTAAAACAATCAGAAACACTAATGCTTCACCTACAGTTTGATGCCAACATGTGTGTATAATGTACACTGCAGGACTTGTGTTTATACATTGCAGTAATACTCGTTAAGTAAAAGTTCTCAGTACTTAACCGTCCACTGCCCAAACCTACGTGCACAAGTATTAAGAAGTGAGTTTAGCATGATACGTCCCCTGTAAGATATTTTTGGGATGATAAAGTGAATATTAATCCAGGTATCTTCGGACAGACATCTGCCTGACTTCTCTCACCCCCCTCCTGAATTAAGAGTGTGTGTTAAAAAAAAAAGTGTACATTATTTTAAAGTATATGAGCAGGCCATCTTGTTAGGAAATTATATGAAATTTATATATATGTATACATACATGAATCCACCAAAAAGACTAGTGGTGGCTGAGTAGATGTAGTGAGAATCTTTAAAAAGCTTCACCACTTCACCCCACCCTCCCCCCCCTCAAAACACTGATCCCACCTTCATCATCGTCCAACATCTGGGGTTTTATTCTTTCTTGATTTCCTCATGAATAGATTTTATTCTTTGATTAAGTCTTCATAGAGGCTAAGATTTCTTCGGTAATTTGTGCAGAGACTTGTGTTCATGTTTTCTATGTTGCTGTAATTTTGTGCTACTGAATCATCATAGAGTCAAACTAATTACTGATGAAGAAGAGAGAGAGTTTTCCTGTAACTGCACTCTTCCCCCCCCCTCTCCCAACCCCTCAAATCCTCGAGACTTCTTGTATGGCAACCAAAATTCACTGTAAGAAATAAATATAATATTGCACTAGTGTTGTTTCCCTCGCAGTCTTTCATGTCTCTCTACCATTTTCATTAATTTAGCAAAATATTTTGAAATGGTGATTACTTTTTTGCAAATATACCATCTGACAATTTATTTGACGTCATACTTATTTTTTACAAAATACTGTAATATGACCTGAATATGAAAATTGTATATTCATATTTTTCTATTTTGTACAAAATCAATACTATGAATTTTGTACGATATGCCATACCATAGTTCACTGACAGGCGGACCGCGGTCTGGGTCCGGACCCTGACGCCGACCTATACGGACCCGGACTTATAATCAATACATTAATAATTTTGACGGGGCAAATCCATTTTAACCGGCGCCGACAGGGGGAAAAAGAGAGGAGTGAGCGATACAGAGAGATAAACACAAGAAGAAGAGACAAGTTAGCGGGAGAGAGAAGACGGAGGGAAGAGTGAGGGGAGAGACGAGGTAGCGGGAGAGAGAAGGCAGAGAGAAGAGTGAGGGGAGAGACGAGGTAGCGGGAGAGACAAGACGGAGAGAAGAGTGAGGGGAGAGACGAGGTAGCGGGAGAGAGAAGGCAGAGAGAAGAGTGAGGGGAGAGACGAGGTAGCGGGAGAGACAAGACGGAGAGAAGAGTGAGGAGAGAGACGAGGTAGCGGGAGAGAGAAGGCAGAGAGAAGAGTGAGGGTAGAGACGAGTTAGCAGGAGACCGAGAGAGAACGTGGAGAGAAGAGTGAGGGGAAAGAAGGCTGAGAGAAAAGTGAGGGGAGAGACGAGTGAGCGGGAGAGACACGACTGAGAGAAGAGTGAGGGGAGAGACGAGGTAGCGGGAGAGACGAGACGGAGAGAAGAGTGAGGGGAGAGACGAGGTAGCGGGAGAGACAAGATGGAGAGAAGAGTGAGGGTAGAGACGAGTTAGCAGGAGACAGAGAGAGAACGTGGAGAGAAGAGTGAGGGGAAAGAAGGCGGAGAGAAAAGTGAGGGGAGAGACGAGGTAGCGGGAGAGACAAGACGGAGAGAAGAGTGAGGGGAGAGACGAGGTAGCGGGAGAGAGAAGACGGAGAGAAGAGTGAGGGGAGAGACGAGGTAGCGGGAGAGACAAGACAGAGAAGAGTGAGGGGAGAGACGAGGTAGTGGGAGAGAGAAGGCAGAGAGAAGAGTGAGGGGTGAGACGAGTTAGCGGGAGAGAGAAGGCGGAGAGAAGAGTGAGGGGAGAGACGAGGTAGCGGGAGAGACAAGACGGAGAGAAGAGACGAGGAAGCGGGAGGGACGGAGAGAAGAGTGAGGGGTGAGACGAGTTAGCGGGAGAGAGAAGGCAGAGAGAAGAGTGAGGGTAGAGACGAGTTAGCAGAAGACAGAGAGAGAACGTGGAGAGAAGAGTGAGGGGAGAGAGAAGGCGGAGAGAAGAGTGAGGGGAGAGACGAGTTCGCGGGAGAGAGAAGGCGGAGAGAAGAGTGAGGGGAGAGACGAGTTAGCAGGAGACAGAGAGAGAAGGTGGAGAGAAGAGTGAGGGGAGAGAGAAGGCGGAGAGAAGAGTGAGGGGAGAGACGAATTGGCGGGAGAGAGAAGACGGAGAGAAGAGTGAGGGGAGAGACGAGTTAGCAGGAGACAGAGAGAGAAGGTGGAGAGAAGAGTGAGGGGAGAGATGAGGTAGCGGGAGAGAGAAGGCAGAGAGAAGAGTGAGGGGAGAGAGAAGGCGGAGAGAAGAGTGAGGGGAGAGACGAGTTCGCGGGAGAGAGAAGGCGGAGAGAAGAGTGAGGGGAGAGACGAATTGGCGGGAGAGAGAGAGAGAAGGTGGAGAGAAGAGTGAGGGGAGAGATGAGGTAGCGGGAGAGAGAAGGCAGAGAGAAGAGTGAGGGGAGAGACGAGTTAGCAGGAGACAGAGAGAGAAGGTGGAGAGAAGAGTGAGGGGAGAGATGAGGTAGCGGGAGAGAGAAGGCAGAGAGAAGAGTGAGGGGTGAGACGAGGTAGCGGGAGAGAGAAGGCAGAGAGAAGAGTGAGGGGTGAGACGAGTTAGCAGGAGACAGAGAGAGAAGGTGGAGAGAAGAGTGAGGGGAGAGATGAGGTAGCGGGAGAGAGAAGGCAGAGAGAAGAGTGAGGGGTGAGACGAGGTAGCGGGAGAGAGAAGGCGGAGAGAAGAGTGAGGGGTGAGACGAGGTAGCGGGAGAGAGAAGGCAGAGAGAAGAGTGAGGGGTGAGACGAGTTAGCGGGAGAGAGAAGGCGGAGAGAAGAGTTAGCGGGATAATAATAATAATAATAATAATGATGATGATGATGATGATGATGATGATGACAACAATAATAGTAATACATGTTCTATATTTATGTTACAGCGCTTCTTTCAGATGTTTTCCTGGTGGTCAAAGCGCTTTACAAGCAGAGAAAGAAAAATAAAAGTGCTAAACTCGGTGGAATAGGGGGGAGGGGTTAGAGGGTTAGGAGTTGAAGGCAAGAGTGAAAAGGGGAGTTGTGAGGGCTTATATACTATTACTTTTTTATGGCAAACAATTCAATTCACTTTTTCCTATTTTTCAACATAATGAAATGTCCAAATTCAGGATCAGAATCGTGTATTCAAATAAGCCATGTGAATTTTTTTAAACGTACTGTTTTTTTAAGACGTACTTTGCTATGAATTTATTTCACCGCTCTACAACACACTATGACTTTTAACAACGTACTATGCTGTGACTTTATTCCTGTTTCTATGACAAACAATACTTTGAGTTTTTCTTTTTCCCAACCTTTATTAACCACATACTGGAGAAACGTTTATTCAACCTGCTATGCGATAACTTCTTCTTAAAGACAAACACTACTATAGCTGTTTAAGAACAAATGTAATGTGACGTACTATACTATGACTTTACATCTTTTACAAAGGAGGAAAGTTAAGTTGCTGACAAACAGAAATCTTGACAATAAAGTATAATTCATATTCTTTATTTATTGAAACTAAAAAAAAAGAACAAGCAGGTAATGATGTGTCGAGCAAACGGAAGTACAGACAACACGAATAATGCATTTGAAAAGGTCACTTTTTTTTTCCATTATAAAAACCCCGAAAATTAATTTGATGACACACACACACACACACACACACACACACACACCCCTGTTTAAGCTACACTACTGCAAAACAGTCTGAAATAATTAATAAGTGTTTGGAGAAAATAAACCCTAAACGACAGCCTCATATACATTTCTAATCTTAAATTCTCACAATTCAACATGTTTCCCAAGTATTCACACACACACACACACACACACACACACACACACACACACACACACACACACACACACACACACACACACACACACACACACACACACACACACACACACACACACACACACACACACACAGGGAACAAAAATATGTTTTCCTCAAAGCGCCATAAATCGTGTCCTCTCTGTGCATGACTCAACAGGTGCATAATGTTTGGAGATGATTAAAGTAATACTATGTACGGAGTATTTCTGTATGCTTGTGATTTTGGCCCCGTTATTCTGTGAACAATTCAGCATAGAAGAAACTTTATTATCATTATTATTTCATAAAGATGTTGCAAGAGAAGGAGAAACAAGTTGTACTAAATGTAGTGTTTTATGAGAAAGGGAATTTAAACTCCTGCAAACTTTAGACAGACTAAAGGGGGTTTACATTTTTTGGTCCACGGACAGCACGTAGTCGTCGGCATAGAGTATGATCCAAATTCCCCTCTTCAACCTTCTACTGCCTACATAACGGTTGATTTTCAAGCTAATTGCATTTATTTATTTTTGTGTGTGAAGAAGCAACAACACCACCTTAAGCTGAACTCTATTATGAAAAATAAAAGCTTCAAAATGCAACTGTGATACTTAATCCCAGGCTCCATGTTGCATTTTGAGCAGATCATTATTAATATATTCTCTTTGCATCGAGTAAAGAAAACTCATCCAAAGGGGGAAAGGTGGAGGAGGGATGGAAAAGGAGCAAAAGATTAGGAATATTGCGGTTGAAGACAGAGGTGTGAAAAGGGGGATTTTTCCAATAGTCTCCTTCCTCTCTTTTTTGTTCTGGATGGGAACTCGGCTCTTATTTTGGCGGGGTGTTCTCACTGCCTAACTTCCACATAGTTTGCGGGGAAGAGGCCGTACGCTCCTCTGCAGACGCCTCGCCACCAGCCTTCGTCGATCATCTCAATGTTGGTGATGATGTCGTCGGGGTCGAAGGAAATCTCGTCTTCACCGGCTAAAAGAAAACAACAGCATTGGACTCAGGTGTTTTTATACAGGCAGAGTAAGACTAAAGTACTGGTTCACTCATGCCCTTTGAGATCTACTCCCAGCGTTCAGGCTCACCTGCTTGGTAGTCGTAGAGAGCGACCGCCGTCACCCCGACGTCCTCTCCGTACTCTCCGTCTGCAGGAATAACACGGTTAGTGTAAGTCACTCTGGGTACGAGCACATACGTGGAGAGGTTTGAGTTAGCATTTGAAGGGACTCTATATTTATGGTTGTGTCTTGTAAAAGAAAAAGTCTGATGGGCATACTTTTGTTTCTATAAGGTTTAGCTTAGTATTCTTAAAAAGTGGCTTCTCTGACTTCAGAGCATGAATATAAAGTGTGAATACTACACATCAGCTTGCTCCTGTCAGTAACCAGGTAAAGTGAGAGTGAGATGAAGCGGGGTTCACCTGCTGCTACTTCTGGTAACACGGGGTCGGGGTTCTGGTACAGATCCTCCTGCTCTCCGTTCTCCTCTGCAGCAGCCTCGGGTTGGGACACCTCCTCTGTGTTCTGACAACACAAACAAAACATGTTATTGACACCCGCAAAAACTGTATACGCTACTAACGTACGACTGCTGAGGAGGTCATCATCCCATCAACAATCCTTTGGTAAAACTAAGACACTTAAGGCTACAAAAGGCACCTTTAAAAGTCTCACCTGGTATGTGGGGGCAGCAGGCTGCACTGGGGGGGTCGGGCTGGGGGTGGGACTGGGACTGGGGCTCGCAGCGGGGACGGGAGACGGGGTTTTGGGCGTCTCATCGATTTTGCGGCGCGCCTCCTCCTGCTCCTGCTTCTCCTTGGTCTGTCGCTTCACCCGCTCCTCGTCCGCCCGCTTCCTGTCCTCCTCCTCCTTCTGCTTGGCGATGTTCTCGAAGCGAGCCTTGATGCTTCCTGTGCTGTTGCCCGCTGAGGGGGGGGGATAAGAGAGAGAAGAAATGGTGTGATTATGGGGAAAAGAGGGGGAGAAAAATGTACCACTATCTCCTTCTTCATGAGCTCCTCATCTTCTTTTAAACATTCACACTTTTTGAAATAGAAACTGTGATTTCACATAAGCACAAAGATGTGACTCAAACACAGCTGATGATGATGATGATGATGATGATGAACTCTTACCAGTCTCCACAGGTTTGGTTTTCTGGTAGGATGAAGTCGGCTTGTCCACAACCTCAAAGGTCCCCGCGCTCTGTAAAACCCCAGAGAGAAACATGTGATACACAGCTTTACACACATAATACACACAAAGACAGACACACTCCTCACCTTATCCATGCGGTCATTCTGGACTCCGAATTTCCCTCCAAATCCTTTCGAGTAATCTGGTGATAAAAGACATGAACAGGGTCAGTTTCTGTTTCACATTACCGCAGTCTGCTTCATCAGAACCCTTTTAAACAGCAGACGTTTAAAGTTTGATTTAGCCTCTTATTTATTCTGGGGTCTGCAGAGTTCAGATGGAGCACACTCTGGTTGTGTTTTGAGGGATTTCTGCAGGAATCAAACAGCGGGCTGATAAAAACATGCAGACCTGTAGAGGAGAAACAAAATGAACTGAGTGCAGACAGGAGAGGGACTGACTGGGGGAGGGATGAAAAAAAAAAGCCAGACATCAGAGGTCAATCTCTGCATTAAACATCAGCCATGTCTCTGTGTGGACGCAGCGGGGTGAAATGCATTGTGGTCGTACGACATCATGCACAGAATGAATGCAAACAACAGCATGGAGGCCGTGCTGGGATCAGCAGGGTTGTAGCGTGAGGTTATATAAGCATAAGGCTAAATACTGCCGTATAAATGTGTGATTATACACCCAACTAAGCTCCTATAGTGTGGTCACTCATAGGTGGTAACACAGGAATACCTTCCCATTTCTACATCTAACCTTTTTTGGTATTTACATCAAAGTGCACACTGACTGACACAGAATAAAGGGGGTCGGCACATTTCATTTAATGCTGGTAATCAAAAATGTAAAGTAGAAAAAAGCTGGGGATTTGTGAGTCGATGGCTACACCTGAGCTTAATTCACCCCCTGAGTAGAATAACAGTGACCTGATGTTAAATAAGCAATGCTCTATAGGTTCTGGTTTTTTAAATGTCGGGTGCTGCAGAGGTGATAAGGTGTGGGGGGGTTATTTGACAGAAGAGGCGTGTCCATCGCTGAAAAAGAAAACAGCCGGAACGGAGGATGAGAGGACGGTGCCAAAAGAAGGAGCAACAAGCTGGAGGAGTGTTTCTGGAAAAGGATTGGGAGTTAAATAATAAAGGAGGGGGTTCAGTCGTGGGGATTGTGGGTAATGGGGGTGTTTCTGTGCCTTTCTGGGACTCGTGCTTAGCCAGGCTCTCCTTGTGCTCATAGCCCAGAGCACACTGGTCCTGCTTCTCCTTCTCTACCCCATACTGCCCTCCAAACCCACGCTTATAATCTGCAACACAACACACACACACACACACACATATATATATATATACACATGGACACACAAACACATATATAAACAGACAAACATATAAAGACCATGATACACTGGACAGGTCTTTCAGTGGCATGAGGAAACAGGTTATGGTTCTGAAGGAGATCTTCAGTCTTCCTCACAAGGTGATCCTTTCAAGAAATGTTCAAAGACGTTCTAAATGTTGAGCTGTACTATAATTAGTCTTGGGATTACTTTGTTTTTCATATATTTCTTTATATTTCAGGCCATCAAAATCCTGAATTTGTAGAAAGTGTTTTATTGGATTAGGAGAGTTACACACTTTCACCCACTGCAATTTCCTGGAGTCAGAGGCTGATAATCATAGAGTTTTGGGGGGGGATGTACTGTACATTGGAAGTAGTTACAGGTGGATAAATAATAAATAAATGATGTTTTATATGTACAGGTAGCACAGAAGCATTGACGTGTGAACAGAATTGTAACAGAAACTGATCTCGTCACGACTCTGAACAAAAGTACGCCTACAGAGAAAAGAGTTTGTGAAGTGATCGGTCGATCGCTGCACCATGTGGCCTTGACTGTCAGATTATACGTTATAGAAAGCTCAAAAGCTGCACACCACACATTCATTTTAACAAAAGGATCCCTGTGATGTTCACAGGTCAGCAAACTAACTTCATTTCCCTACGCCATTTGTTAAAAATGGGTCTGAATGTAAGCTTCAGCAAACATTCAAATATAATCTGACCTGCGGTTTCACTTCCTCCATCAGAGCTGTTTCTGTTCAAACCGCAGATTGAGGAAGCAGTAGACCTTTGAAAGGCCGCATCCGAAACCACCATGTAAACCACATCAGAGTTAAAGAGCAGAGGAACAAAGGGTTTACACAGAATACAGAGAGTGAAGCTGAACTGAAAGCAGACGACATGTAGAGATCTCCGCGTTCAAGGGTCTCTCAAAAGTCAGAGGAGGGTTTGATGTGAAACAGTTTCAATAGAGATCAGCTTCTTACTTATGCAGAAACAGCTGTTGAACAAGGGAAGTATAAAGATGTGGTGAGCAGTGAGGCTGCACCGAACGTTGACCAATATATAATGTATTGCAATAGAAAAAAACAGCAGCCAAAATCTGTGTTTTGGTCAAAATGCTCGTTCCTTTTCAGTGTTGATTTCCAGTTTCAAGCTTTGTTCAACAATTACAAAAGACTGCTTTGTAAATCTGATTTACTGGTGAAGAATAACTGAGATTGGTAGTGGTTTTAATGTCACTTATTAGCAGCAAACCTGCATAAAAGAAGCTTTAACCCAAAGTAAATTCAGCTTTATCAGACTTGTCTTGCCGAGTAGTCATGGATACAGTTTTCCGTTTGTTTCAAGCAGCATAAATGTTGTAGCATGACGCGTTTGAGTTCATTCACCTCATTGCACGTCCTGTAACACACTGGAAACACTCGTGCACATTTGTCTATCTTTTATACTGCTTCCCATCTCTAACTTAATCTGATAGGTTTACCTTTCTGGGACTCGTGCAGCTGCAGCTTCTCCTGGTGGTCCCATCCCAGCGCAGACTTGTCCTGTCTGTCCGTCTGCACACCAAATTTCCCTCCGAAGCCCTTCACATAGTCTGCACACACACATGCACACACACACACAAAGAGAAGACACATTAGGGCTGCACCATCTGAAAAAGAAGAAGCTAATTGCAGTTTTGTAGACCGATATCGCAGGTAATATGGTTCCCTCATGTTCATAGTACTTGAGAATCACTTAGTCACTCCAACATTTCCCCAGTACAGTAGATTCACAGAGATAATGATTTAGTTTGAAACTCAACTCAATCAAATCCCCGATGTGTTTTAAGGAATTATGTCCAACACTGTCTGTTGTAAAGCTTCATATCAGGAGTATTTGTTTAACAAATGTCAGGTTTACATATTTAATATGCTTCACTTCAACCTATTGACGTTGCACTGACGCAAGTGCATGATGTAGAAACAGCCTTCAACTCGTGTGTGCAGTATTACACTTTAACACAACACTGGCAGGCCTGCTATCAGAGCACGTGACCCAGTTATCACATCTGCAGATCATGGAGGCAAACACAGCCCGAGCATTGTGGGGAATTTTTGAGGTCATTTGGTATGTAAGAGCAGGTGTGTCAGACAAGAAGCTGCAGGTGAAGCCGCTCGGCTGTGAAGCAACGAGGAGTTCAGACAAGTCCGGACTCATTCAGACCCTCCGGACTCAGAAGCTGCTGTCAACACAACAACAACATTCTGCTACACAATCTGAGGACTATCTGACACAAACAGCTTATCTACAATAAGACCATATGATGTGTGAATATTAAAAGCTATGTCCCTGGTGGTAAATATGGCCGTGTGTGTGCTGCATGGAGGAGTGTGTGTGCGTCACTGGGTAATAAAATCACCTGCTGATTACGGTTTGTGTTTTTACTGAGAAGGGACGGATAGGAAGCCTTCATTGCTGTGGATTGCATTTTAAAGTATATATAATAAATGGAAAGGAACGCAATCCAAACTGCTATTTTATTTAGACATACAACACATTACTGTATATGAATAGATAGTCTGTCATATTTCCCTTTTCTCATTTTTCATGTATGCAAGACAAACACTTGTTGGAATACCGTCTGTTCCAGATCCGTTTCACCAAATATTCAGTGGTCTAAATGAATAAACGCAAGAGGTTGAAAAGAGAGCATTTCTGTATTTGTTTTTTTATCCTGGACAGATGTTGTAAGTCACCCTAGAAGCAAAATCCACTTTTCTACCGCTGTCAACAAACGTTCTCCTCTTATATCTGTGTGTGTGTTTGGAGAAGCTAAGACCTGCACACTAAACACAAGAGGAGAGGGGGTGCCAATTATTTTGACATAAGGTAAACACACCACTGGCATAGAGTTTTGATGATGACACATTGACTCTAATTGACCAAATCTGAAAAGATCCTCTTGATTTGCAATACAATAAGCGGTCAAATTGTAAGCAATGTGTCTGTCTGTTATTAGCGTGAATAACTTCCTTGAATATCCTTTTTGTTGTAGGTCGTTAAATGAAGGTGTTTCACTTATTAATGTGTGGTGGTACCCACCTTTCTGAGACTCGTGCCTCTCAGTTTTGCCCTGGTACTCGAAGCCCATAGCGCTCTTGTCCACTTTGTCGGTCTCAACACCGAACTTTCCTCCAAAGCCTTTAGTGTAATCTGAAGAGGAGAGGAGGAATACAAAGGTAAGACAGAAAGAGGAGGAGCAAAGTTTACCCATGACACAGAGTCTGGAATCTGAGACGAGGAGGGAGGATTTTTAGAAATAAATGGTGAATTATCTCCGAAAACTCTCTCGCACACATTCAACAGTCCAGAATACAACACAGGGACACAGGAAGTGTTAAAATGCTGACTCATTTCAGGGTGTAGGGACTCATTCCTGCAGCACTCTACTTCTCTCTGGGTTATTGGGACCAACCTGTCTGGGATTCATGTTTCTCAGTCTTTCCCTGGTACTCGAAGCCCATAGCGCTCTTGTCCACTTTGTCGGTCTCAACACCGAACTTCCCTCCGAAGCCTTTAGTGTAATCTAAAAGGGAGGGTGGGCAAAGTTAACACATGTTTCTCTCCTCATGCAGCTGCACTGTGGACATAAAACAAGGTAATTCCACTTTAAGTTCAGGTAACTTTTTTACATTTGACATAAAAGAGCCCGAGCAGTCAGAGCATATTTCAGAGTTGTATAGTTTAAGAAGAGAAGAGTAAGTGGTGAGACATTTTTAAGGAAAAAAGTAAACCAAATTAAAATATCCCGGAAAAAATAGCTGGGATCTGCCCGGCAACAGACCAGAGGGCCCGGCCAATGGCATAAAAGCTTGAAAGGAGGGAGGAACACTTTGAAGAAACTCCAGGGAAAATGGTGATCGACCTCCAAAAAGTCTCCCACGTTCTTCAAGTCCTGTGTGGCAGAAATACTGTACCATATCTTAGAAACACTATTAAAACTAGGGCTGCACGATTTGGATAAATAACTTATTGTGATTAACTTGAAAGATATGATTAGAGATATTAGATAGAATGATATTTTTTGGCACATAATTCCCATTTTCAATAAAAAATATATCACATTTTTCAAACAAAGTATTTTTTAAGCCTGTAAATGACGTTTGGTAGGTCAGGACTTCTTAGAAGCTCTGCAATCATTTACCCAGATATTTAGAAATAACTAGCCTTTACTAGAGAGTCTGCTTACTGTGATTTGGATATAGAATATATTGTGTTTACGATAGATTTTAAATAATTGTGCAGCCATAATTATAACAATGTATTATTGGGAAAAAACACATCAAAAATGCAACAGAGATAAAAAATAAAGTAATTGTTTGCAACATTTTATGATCAAGCAGAGGCTGAGGAATGAAGGAGGAGGAGCAAAATAACATTTATCAGGATCTGCATGGAGCTCACTCATTGAGTCGTGTGTGTGTGTGTGTGTGTATCCATCAGGCCACGTTTCCTCCACGTCTCCCCGGGGTTTTAAAGACAAACCTTTCTGGGAATCGTGTTTCTCGGTTTTGCCCTGGTAATCGAAGCCCATCGCGCTCTGGTCCACGCGGTCAGCCTGCACGCCGTATCGCCCCCCAAAACCCGTGGAGTAGTCTACACAGCAAAGCAGGGGGGGGAGGGGGCAAGGGTCAAAGGTCAGGGTGAAGCAGCATGAAGCAGTGGTCACGAAGCAGCAGCCCAATTCCAAACTCCTCGGTAAAGAGGAAGGTGTCTTTGTCTTTAAAAAGAGCTTGAGGCAGCTGACCTCTAGACAAGTTACTCTACTCTGAAATTCCTTTCAATTTGTTCCCTTATTTTCCCTTTGCCTTACATCTGTGTTTATGTGATCCTACCTATTTTAATACCAATGTTTAGACTGATGAAATAAATGTTTTGGGACCATTTAGTAGATTTGTTTTCAGGAAATTGTTTAGTTTTACACATTTTGGGGTTGGAAATGTCTGTTTTATTAAAAAAGAAACCTCTCTTCTAACATAGATGTGTGAGTAAGATTCAGTTTAAATACTTTCTGTTTAGTGTCACTATTCTCAGCTTCAGATATCTTATCACTGTGCCCTGTTAGACACATCTCCATTCTGTCTTGGGATTTTTGTTACATTTTGGCCTGTTTGCTAAACACTCCCTGCTGTCTTTATCACACAATCCTGTCATGCTGTTTTAAATCCTCTTCCTTTAAGAAGACACACTTAGATTGTCCTGTTTGTGGTTCAAACAAGAGGATTCCTGCAGATCTACAGTACTGAGGACATGTTGGAATTGGGCAAATGATCTGGAACTGTGTGCAGCTGATGAAGGCAACACAAAGGTGATGACAGTACGGGGAAAGCAGCTTCAAAAATACTTAAAGAGCTAAGAAGCCACTGTTCAGACTGTACACTCGCAGTATGGAAGTAATACAAGCAGTTCTGTTTGGCTCCATTCCAGCCATTGAAAGACAAGCAGTAAGTAAAAAGGTTAAAGAATTACTTCACCCGGACAAAATACTATTTGTATGTGAATTACTCACCCTTTGTCACTCACACAATGTGTGGTTTTTTTGCATGAAATCATGAGCAATGAAGAATCAAAACAGTGTAAGACATTTGGGAAATGGAAATGGAAACGATATGAAAACATTAATTTAAAAACTCTCGCACAACTTGTTCAGTATCATCAAATCATATTTGTCAAGTTAAATTACTTTTACCTAAAACATTACTATTTAAAACGCTTTGGAGTTGTCTGGACAATCACAGACATTACATAAGTTCATTAAGCTGAGGCTTTTATCCAAAGCATCTCAAAGAATCTCACCAAAAAAACGAGGGAGCAGGAAGTGCTAAAATGCTGACTCATTTCAGGGGTTTACTGAGAAATGCATGTGTTTGGGAAGTAGTTTGTTAAATAATTTTTCAGAGTGAAGTCTTGCAAGAAATAGAAAGAATTCTATGTATCATCAGGTGACTAAATGATATAGAAATGATACTTTTTTGGGGGTGAAGTATTCCTTTACCACACTGAAATACCTCTAAAGCTGAACGTTAGCAGTTCATTTTTGTAGTGCTGAAGTGTAGAGCAACACAACAAGTTCGCTACTGTCGACAACTTCACTTTAACTGATATTATAACAGCAAAAAATCAACACTATAAATGAATCTGTCTGTACAGGAGCGTCCTGGCAGAGCAGAATGAACATGGCCGACAGCCAATCGCTCATCAGACTGGAAAAATTCTCCTGCAGGCAATTTAGAAATCTATCGCGAACCGAACTGGATAACAAAAATAAATACATTAAACTGATAGAACTAATGTGTCCCCTGGAAAGGAAGCGAGTTGTAAACTTCAGGAGGATGAGGAAGAGGTGCAGAGAGATGACAGGTCGGGACGCTACCTTTCTGAGAGGCGTGTTTCTCCGTCTTCCCGGCGTACTCAAACCCAACAGCTGACTGCAAAGAGAGGGAGAAGAGACTCAGAAATGAATATTATCTTACTGCCTGTTTACCCCTCGTCTCAATCAAAGCTTTAGATAAAAAACGTGAAACAGAGATAAGAGTAGTGAGAGGTAAAACCTCTTGATATCTCAATGTGGGCTTTGGACATCTTCTATATAGAATAGATTGAAGCTTTTTTAATAGCCTTTACATAGGATGTTATACATCAACACTCAAATGCTATGCAGCTTGTTTTTCTCACATCAATTCATTGTGTTTAAAGCAGGTTTTTATGCCCAGGTGCAGATCAAAATGATGCTACACTTATATTATCAGTATTTTTCATACTGCAATCAAAGAAATGTTTGCTCTCCAGTTTGCCACACTGGTAGACACGCACCACCATTCACTGACAGATAAGTCTACAGACAATTTATAAGTAAAAAAATGACAATTGGTAAGCGTTACGAGGCAATCAGGTACAGAAATGTACATTAATTTGTATTATAAAATACAAATTTCAAACAAACAATCATGACAATTTTTTTTAACTCCTTCAGCAAAAGTGTCTAATTTCTTGAAGAGAGAGCCTAAAATGTCCTAAAAACTGCTTCAAACAAGATGCTGTTGACACTATTTCATGATCAGACACAGGAAAGAGTAGCAGTAGCTCAGAGGGACTTTGTTTGGGAACTATAGGGTCACAGGTTCAAGTACCAGAACGACCGAGTACTGCTCAATGCTTTACATGTTCACTAACTCTGTTGCGCTATTTTTACCTTGGGTGTGTCTGAGTTTTATTGTAGTACCTAGTCAGTAAAAGTCCCCGTTGTTGGACAAGTAAAGGATTTCTGACTCTGTACCTGATCGACGCGGTCAGCCTGGACTCCAAACTTCCCCCCGAAGCCTTTAGAGGTGTCCGTCTGGGAGCAGTGCTTGGACAGCTTGCTCTGGTAGTCATGACCCACAGCAGACTGTGAAGAAAAAGACCATTTCAAAACACAAGGGGGGCAGTGAGGGAGGAGGGGAGGGGTCAGGGAGGGAGCAGAGAAGCTGGAAACAGAGGCAGCGGTTTGAAGTGGTGACACCTGACTCATCACAGATTCAGTGTGTGGTGTAAACAGCGCCGGTCATCACATTAACGCTGCAGCGACCACGGCACAGAGGTGAGGACAGAGCTGAGCGCCAGCACAGATTAACCAGTGAGAAACAGCCAACACAGAGTCAGCCTGTTCTGAAATTCTACTTTTTTGTTCTATTATTATTATTTCGATTAATATTTTTTTTGTAATACTTTTTATTATTTATATATTTTATGTAATTATAACTTTTTTATTATAATTAAATAGAAAAATTAAACAACAATTTATGTTTTTTACTGAGGAGTTATTTCCCCCTCTATACCGTAGACGAGCAAAAACACACAACCATTACAACACTTCAACTGCCTCTCTCACCTTGTCCATGCGGTCCTGCTGCACTCCAAATTTCCCCCCGTATCCATCAGAGGCTTTGGGCCCGGTGTCCGTCTCCTTCTTCCTCAGGGAGGTGTGCTCCGTGGACACCGCCTCACGCAGGCGATTGATACTGCGCCAAGGAAGGAACAAGTTAGGAGACACATTTATATGATTTACATGTTGCATTTGTGTTGTAATTAGTTTCATCATGCAGCTGCACATCATGCACTTTGATTCGGGCACAGGATTTCTTTTAAATGTATCTCAGTTTACATTTGTAAATGTTCTTAGATGCTAGAGAAAAATAATTAGCATTCTCACTCTATGGACTCCTGATGTCCCGAGCCCTCCACTGTCTTGGCCCCCCAGCGCTGCTCCCTCTCCGACACGTCATTCTAGAAATCCAGGAAAACAACATTTTAATGGCGAGGGCCGGACGTGATGACGAGGAGAGTCATAGAAGGAGTGAGGAGGACTCAAAGAGGAAATGGAGGTGCGATAAAGTGTGCGATGTTACCTCAAAGTCGGGGTCCGTCTCCCAGTCGTCCCCCCCATCGTCTTGCACCGCCACATTCACAGACTGTCCTGCTGATGCCCTCCACATCTTCACTGTAATACACACTGAAAAACAAGAAAGTCATATTTAAGAACAACACCATGCATTTACGGCAGAGAGATACGATTTTCAGAAGCTACAGGACGCTGTGGATATCGTGAAAAACTACCGGAACATTTTAAATCAGTGGACGTGTTTGGATTTTTTACTGCAGCTTTTCACTATTTATACTACTATTTTACCAGAATCTTAAAAGGCTTTATTATCTAACTATATATGAAAATGCAAATAAAGAATAAAATAGATTTACAGAAACCCTTTGCACCCCAGCAGTAAACATATATTGTGATATGTTTATTTTACCAGCCATGACTTAAATGCATGTTTTGATTTTGTATTCCATTGTATGTTAGCTCAGGTTGAATTGTTCATTTTAAATATTTATTTTTCTGTTTATTCTTCACACAGCAAAGCAGGGGAGAGCAATTTCGCTATCTTTTTGTGCTTTGTTTGTCGTGCAAGTTGAAGGTATATTGTCTTGTATTCCAGGCAACTTTGTTTCCTGATTTTCAGAGCCAAGGCTCACAGAACACAGGAGATTCAAATTGCTGACAGCACCTTTGATGTGCACCAACTTTTCCAGGCGTTCTCCCTGATTCTCTGGCTTTGTTGCTGAATCTGAAGCAGCTGCTCCCATGTTGAATCACCCTAACCCTGCATTTTAATTGAGATGCTGCAGAACTACATGAACAGTGTGGTTTGTTTCAGAGGAATCTCAAGTGACATGGTAACAAAAGCTTTCTGTACTAATCCCAATTCCTGACTCGGCACAATGTGGGCAATCAGCATCTGTGTTCAATCTGAGTCTGCAGGAGACGTGGCTCTATTCACCCCAGGAGAGAGATCAGAGGAATAGTCCCCAGACCAGGAAGCAGCGGCAGCAGCCTGCGAGTCCCAACAATGTTCAGTATGCGAAGACAGGAGGATCTCCACAACCAAACCACACCCATAACACAAAACGCAGATATCCAAGCAGGCAGGAGGAGTAAAAAAGTGCCTTAAAGTGTAAATAAAGTCTGGATAACATGGGAGAATTAGGTTAGACCAGTGATTGAATGGGAGTGTAAGTATTTCCATTTAATTCAGCAGATACTTCTACTTCACTACACTTCAGAGGGGCATTTTATACGTTATACTCCACACTAAGAAAGACATGATGATGTAGTACTGACAAGCAAGCTTCTTCAAAAGTAACCAAAGTTAACAACAAGGGAAAAACTACAACATTTAAATGATTCATCAGAAATTAAACAAACAGCTGGAAAGACAGACAGCAGAGCTCCTTCTCAAACAGACTCATTCAGCTGTTGTCACAAGGACAGATACAGGAAAACCTTCCTGCTAACAGCAATAACCCAGTTAAAAAATCCCACATTGGGATCAATGGAGTAAATCTTATCTGTTAGTGATAAAGAAAAAGGAGTCATGTTCTATACTACTGTGAAAAAGAGCCCCTTGAAGTGCATTAAGCTGCTAATACTTGTGTACTTGTACTTAAGTATAGTTGTGAAATCAGTAAGGAATTTAAAACCATAGCATTTCGACTTTTACTTAAGTATAGGCTCTGAGTATTTAAGAGTTGGACCCATGAATTATCATTGTTTCCGTGTCATTTAGTACCTTTACCCTAGCATAATGTATGTTACCTTCAATCAAAGTAGGTCAAGCCATACACATTAAAGCATTTCACCTTTTAACATGTTAACTTAACCATTCCCAATGATAAAAACGCAGGAAAATAAGCATTCTGTTTTCTGACATTTCTCTGCGTATCTGCGTCCTCAGGCTTATTAACAGGCTTTGGAAACAGGATGTAACGCTTCGTAATTATATCGACACATGAGGATTGAAACGTGAAGTGAATACTGGAAAATGTGCTTTATATAGCTTAAAAAATGCGGTAGTGGTAACATTAGCTGTGGTATTTCCTGTTCCAATTTTCCTAGTAAGCTAGCTGGCTAAAGCTAACATGGAATGACTAACTGACTCAGCGCGAGCGTTGCGACGTTTTTCCACAGGTAGATGTATTATTTTTAAATCCTCCCATTGAAGTGTTAAAATACTCACCGTCTACAAAGGTAGATCCGACCTGAGCCTAAGAGGAATATTAAAATATCCCCCTGGTGGATGTAGTTCCTTCACAGTTCAAGCGTTAGTGCAGAAACTGGGATCTCTGCTGGCTCGCACTTCCGGCTCTCCCAGTGTCCCATTCCACGACGTGATGACGTAGCGCGTAGGCGGGGCACGTAAAATATCTACCGTACTGTAATGGGTACTGTACTCAGCATAAGGTACTGACTCGTTTTTCCAGTGTCGGAAGAGGTATTTAGATACTTTAATTGAGTAAACGTACCAAAAAATTCATGATAAAATACTTATTTCTAGTAAAAGTCTTGTAGTAAAAGTATAAAAAGTGACTACTACTAATAGTTAATAACTCATTAAAACATGTCCTCCATGATGTATTAAACATAGGACATTATTAGATTACAGTTGTTGCATAATTTTACCTTTTTGTACCTTAATCAATTAGTCCTGGGAGAGGGATCCCTCCTCAGGTGCTCTCCCAGAGGCTTCTTCCGTTTCCCCGTTAGCTGGGGGGTTTCTTTGGACGTCTGATGTGAGGGTCGAAGGATAGAGGGGGTCGTATTCATATTCTGAGACAAATGTTAAATGTGTTATACTGGGCTGTATAAATAAACTTTGATTGAGTCCAAAGTTTAGTTAAAAACTATGAACAAATATATATTTAATATAAAAAATAGCAATATTGCAGAAAATGGCCTCTGCGTTGTTTATTATATTCATGATATTGTTAGATAATGTGATAATATTGTTGCATCAATGACAATTTTAGCCTTGTAGATATATAATCCTACTTTTTTGTACCTTAGTCCAATACTTAATTTTCAGAAATGCTCAAATAGGCTAACACATTTTCATATAAGGCCGTTTTTGTGCTCCACATACACTACCATTTGTCAGGTATTGATTGTTTTTGTACATTAATTTGTATTTCATTTAATATTCCATTACATTGCACTTTTTACTGTCTGTATATTTCTTATTTTTATTTCAAATTGTTTTGCTACACGTCATATTGTATTGTATTTTGCTGCGGTAACAAAAACATTTCCCAATTTCGGGAGAATAAAGTATTTCAGATTCTGATATATTATATTTGGTGTAAATACTTCTCTAATGTCTAAAGGTTTTTAAATCTGTAATGATTTTATTTTTCACATTCTCTTACATTTTATTTTCTTATGTTTCTATGTTTGCACCACCAAACACACACATACAGTAGGGCAAAAAATGTTTTAGTCAGCCACCAATTGTGCAAGTTCTCCCATTTAAAAAGATGAGAGAGGCCTGTCATTTTCATCATAGGTACACTTCAACTATGAGAGACAGAATGAGGGAAACAATCCAGGAAATCACATTGTAGGATTTTTAATGAATTAATTATAAATTCCTCGGTAAAATAAGTATTTGGTCACCTACAAACAAGCAAGATTTCTGGCTCTCACAGACCTGTAACTTCTTCTTTAAGAGGCTCCTCTGTCCTCCACTCGTTACCTGTATTAATGGCACCTTTTTGAACTCGTTATCAGTATAAAAGACACCTGTCCACAACCTCAAACAGTCATACTCCAAACTCCACTATGGCCAAGACCAAAGAGCTGTCAAAGGAGACCTGAGACAAAATTGTAGACCTGCACCAGGCTGGGAAAACTGAATCTGCAATAGGTAAGCAGCTTGGTGTGAAGAAATCAACTGTGGGAGCAATTATTAGAAAATGGAAGACATACAAGACCACTGCTAATCTCCCTCGATCTGGGGCTCCACGCAAGCTCTCACCCCGTGGGGTCAAAATGATCACAAGAACGGTGAGCAAAAATCCCAGGACCACACGGGGGGACCTAGTGAATGACCTGCAGAGAGCTGGGACCAAAGTAACAGAGGCTACCATCAGTAACACACTACGCCGCCAGGGCCTCAAATCCTGCAGTTCCAGACGTGTCCCCCCTGCTTAAGCCAGTACATGTCCAGGCCCGATTGATCCGTGTAAAGGAAAGAATGAATGGGGCCATGTATCGTGAGGTTTTGAGTGAAAACCTCCTTCTATCAGCAAGGGCACTGAAGATGAAGCGTGGCTGGGTCTTTCAGCATGACCATGATCCCAAACACACCGCCAGGGCAACGAAGGAGTGGCTTCGTAAGAAGCATTTCAAGGTCCTGGAGTGGCCTAGCAGTCTCCAGATCTCAACCCCATAGAAAATCTTTGGAGGGAGTTGAAAGTCCGTGTTGCCCAGCGACAGCCCCAAAACATCACTGCTTTAGAGGAGATCTGCATGGAGGAATGGGCCAAAATACCAGCAACAGTGTGTGGAAACCTTGTGAAGACTTACAGAAAACCTTTGACCTCTGTCATTGCCAACAGAGGGTATATAACAAAGTATTGAGATGAACTTTTGTTATTGACCAAATACTTATTTTCCACAATCATTTGAAAATAAATTCATTAAAAATCCTACAATGTGATTTCCTGGATTTTTTTTTTCTCATTCTGTCTCTAATAGTTGAGGTATACATATGATAAAAATTACAGGCCTCTCTCATCTTTTTAAATGGGAGAACTTGCACAATTGGTGGCTGACTAAATACTTTTTTGCCCCACTGTATGCCTTGTATGTGTAAATGTACCTGGCAAAAAACTCAAATCTGAAATAAGGAAACAAGAATTTTATAAAATAATTAAATGTTCAAAAGCTTTTTTTTGGACATTTCCATATTTCTTTTTTCTAGTGAATCTTATTTAATGTGTCCTGATTTTGATAAAATGTCACAAAAACAATTACCCAGGCTGTAGTTTGGACACCCCTGCTGTAGTGTGTTGTACAGGTTTTAGTGCATGTAAATGGTCTGCAAAGGCTGAAATCCCTGTATTCCCTCCAGAGGGAGTTTCTCTCACAGGAAAGGCACAACTTACTAATATCTACCTGAAAATGAGCAGAACAGCCCCCCTCCTCTTTATGGACACTCAACAAAGACTTAATGAGAAAACTAAAACAGCAGGACAGGAAGAGAGTCTCAAAATACACGCTTTAGTCTTCTCTTTTTTATCTGCAGTGGAAAATGAGTTTCAGTATTTTATTGAAAGTAAGCAATAAATAATATTGTGATAAAAATAGTTTATAAGTACTCAGACTGTACATCATTGTTACAAGATCAGAAGATTCAACGGGAGGAGAGCGGGAACAAAACAACAGCAACATGATTTGCATTGTGCATGAATGAACGACTAAAATCACAAACTACTTTAAGCTTTGACTACATGTAAGAAAACGTCAGCTCCTCTCATTCGCCTCGAATAAAACAAGCAAATGTTGGAACCTGTGTTGAGAGACATTCAAACTGAGGAAACACGATGTGGGCGAGTAATAATAAATAAGAACAGACGACAGAAAGAGGAGTTTAGAAACAATAAGGCTTGATATGAAATCTTCGTACAAAGTGTTAAAAAAAAAAAAAGGTTTGACTGAGGCTTCAGTGAAGTTGGTCCATCGAAAGAGTTTCCACCCAAGTCCTTCTGCATTGGTGTGTTCCTCCAGAGGTGTGGGGGGGGTTTATTAAAGGGGCGCGCTGGGTGGGGTAAAGTGGAGTAGTTTCTGCATGCAAAGTCGACTATAGAAAACCTGGAATTCTGTTGCATCCGATAGAAGCCCTCTTGTTTTTGTTTTTTTTAACGCTACGGTTATATGGCTTTTAAAATTCAAGAGTTTCATTTTGGTTTTGCAGATATGGAAAATAAAGGAAAATATACTCTGTGTTTCACATGATATGTGTCGCCGCCGTCGCCTCGGCTTGCCAGCAGTTATTCAAACGGCGAAGGGCGACTCACAGTGTCGAGCAAAGTGTGTGAAACTCCAGCCATTATTCGGATATCCACACATCCTAAAGAGCTGCTTTTACACAGGAGATAAGCTACAAAAATGACAACAGCTAAAAAAAAAAAAAGCGGATATGAATTATCATATATCAAAGTCACTTAAGCATAAATTGATTAGAAATCAATGAGGAAAAAAAAAACATACATCTGGTCAATAGGATCAGGATTATAAAAAGATTAGATAAAACGTCTGTTGGTAGAAATATACAAACTCCAGACACATTCAGTTACATCTGAGCTTAATACGGGCACAGTGGGTACAATTGTTTAAAAAGTGGGTTGATTAAAGAGGGAAAAAGAAAGGATTACATAGTAATTCTAAAATCAATTAAATGTCCCATTGGTTTACATAAATATAGAATAACAAATGTCTAAAACGTCTCCTCTAGGGATACTGAGATCGGTGAGTAAGTCTCTGTGACGAAAAACATTTTTAGTGTCCATTTCAGTTCATCATCCGGGTCTTGTATGCGGGGAACTCCCCTTCATCCTCGGACCAGCGGTTACCTATAGAAATAATGAGGATAAACTGAGAAGGGGAAGAGAGAGATGATCGGAGAAAGAAAGGAGAGGGAAAGAGAAAGAGGAGAGGCGTACAACATGCGTTATTAAAGCCCAGAACAGTACGAGAAAGCTGCTTCCTGCCTGGGAAGAAGAAGAGGAGCCATACTGGGTGTGTGTGTGTGTGTGTGTGTGCGCGTTTATTGTCTCAAAGAGTGTGAGGTCTTACCGTTGTGTGTTAACAAGAGTAGGTCCTGACTGTGGCAGTGTCCAGCCTCTGTATAGACTGACTTCCTTTGTTTCCATGTTGGCAAAATCACATGCAGAGACATGCCGTTAGTCACAGAATCGTTAACCAAGAGCACAGCAGCAGAGCAACGAGCAGAATTAAAGACAGAGATTTGGATAATCTGGGTCCTTCAGAGGAGTTTAAACATGAGTAGTAGTAGCAGAAATGACGGAGCATATACAGTGGTGCAGGAATGAGTCCTAAAACTTCAAAAATGAGTCAGCATTCTCCTGTTCCCTCGTCTAGTTTTTTGAATGTGCTTTGAAATAAGGTGTGTGATTAACTCAAGCTTCAGACATTTTTGTTGTACGACATAAAACAAGTCAGCAAACACTGGTGAATTTAAAAACGGCGGTTGCTAACAAGTGTCTGAATGAGACGACTAAACGTCATCACGCCCAACATTAGCCGCCTTCAGCTTAGCGGTGGTTACGTGAAGTCACGTGACCGTGCTGTAGTTCCTCTATGGCAGGGTTGTCCAAACTTTTTTCACCGAGGGCCGCATACAAAAATATATAGAGAGCTGGGCCACTTCTAGAGGTGAATATTGTCTCATAAGTTAAGTTATAAGTTAGCAAAACAAATCAAATGTAGGTGAATAAAGCGCGATACTTGAAAACGCTTTCAGAATAAACTGCCTACATCCCGTCTCTCTTTAGGGGTTCATTTATGTCGTTGGCAGCTCATTCCTTAAAACAGAAGCCTCAGATTGCTGATAATAAGAGTAAATATGAAGGTTACATTTCAAGCTTGTTATAGAAATACATTTTTGGGGCTTTTTTTTATTATCAACTAAGATTTGTTAGACAATGTTTTACATTTTAAATGACTAAATTTATTTGAAATTGGGCTCATTCATATATTTTAGCATATATATTTGAGAAGTACAATACAAGACAAGCAATTTCAAATGGCCTGCGGGCCGCATTTGGCCCCCGGGCCGTAGTTTGGACACCCCTGCTCTATAGCTTTAGCTTGTTACTTCAAAATCCATGAAGTGGTGTTAGTATGTGGAGATGATCCTGCTGAACAAAACCTGTAAGTTGTACGTGTGTTGCCACAGAGCAAAAATCCGATGTGGAGGGAACGAGGGAGATGCTAACGGACTGAGAAATACGTCCTCACTGCACCACTCTATTCCACACACACACACACACACTCACACACACACACACACACACACACACACACACACACACACACACACGCACACACGCACACACACACACACACGCACACACGCACACACACTTCCAGCACTCGGCTTACCTTCCATCTGGCTCCTCTTTGGCTGCATGGAGGGAGACGCTGTGTTGCTGCCGGCCACTCTGAAGTTAGCGGGCAGCGTGTCGGACGCCCCCAGCGACATTCCCCTCACGTCTTTGGGTCGGAACTTCTTCCTCCATGACGGAGCTCGCCGGAAGTTCTTATCGTCGTCCTGGAAGAGGAAGAGGAGGAGGTGTGTTAACAAGAGGAGAGGTCGGTTACTCAGTACTTTTTAATTCATTCCTTTTTTTATTTATATGTTTTTTCTTTCCCCTAAAAAAGATAGAAATACAATGAGCCATATTGGTGTGTGTGTGTGTGTGTGTGTGTGTGTGTCACCTCGTCCACTCTCCTCTCTGTGCCGATGGACAGCAGGCTGATGTATTCACGCTCCAGAGTCGCTCTGGCCTAAAGGAGAGAGAAACACTCCGACAGTTAGTGAACACCGAACAGGTTTACCAAAATCTACCACTAGGTGTCGCACTTTTTTGTCAGCTCCAAATCTAAAATAAAACATAAAATGATTGGTTCAAGGCAACAGTAGACAAGCATCTCCTGTGTTCTGCAAGGTACAGTGAGTCTGGTAGCTTTAATTGGACCCTAGATAGAGCTAAGAGAAAGCGTACACCTAAATACTATGGCTCTAAACGGCTGACCTTGCTCTTACCTCACATAATGGTTAAGAAACCGCTGTGTGTACCTGTATGTTCTGGGTGGGGACCTGCAGCAGCAGGGCGAGGGCGTTGTGGTCGAAGGTCTCGTCCAGAGCGAGCAGCGCCCCATGGACGCCGCTCTCATACAGATTCCCGCTGTACTCCTTCAACCCGATGGCCTGAACCCAGCTGATCACACGCTCGTTACTCCACACCATCACCTCTGCAGGGACAAACCGAGAGGAGGTGAGCCGTCACGTCTTAAAGTGTTATTTAATGTGGGCTTTTCTTTCTGGATTTGTGTGTTACCTTGCAGGTCCATCTGAGAGTGCTCCCTCCTCCTCTCCAGGTCCTTCCTGTCGTAGTTCAGCCTCCTCAGACACATCACCCCACACTGGAAACTGTTCCTGTAGCACACACACACACAGTTTTTTTTTACATGAATAAAACCATCATTCTTCGTACAGCTTTTACTAAACTAAAGCATGTTCAAGGTACCAAAATCATTACATCATCCGCATTCCATATATACAATCTGTTGAATAACCCCGGGGTCTTGCTTTAACGGTCATGTCTTACCTGTGGAAGCTGTCGACCATCTTGAGCTGCCCCCTCAGGTCCTTCTTGGTGAGGTGGTCCAGCATACGGGCATCCACCAGAGACTCCATGAAGTACGAGCGGTACTGAGGTAAACCCAGGCTGGGCAGCCACTCGTTCCCGATCCACTCGTGGTTCATGTCTCCGTACGCCAGCGTCTGCAGGCAGAAACACAGGGGTTACCGTTCTGTTCTGGGAGCGTGTTTGGAAGTTTGGAAGGTTTTGTTTACTTTAGATTTTCAATGCCAAGACAAAGCTGTAGCCATTAAGGCACATAAAGCCTCTGAATCACATAATAAAATGATGCATAATGTAGTAACAGTCATTGTTTACACATGCTGTTTGAGCTTTAGAAAGTAATAAGAAATCAGCTGTCCACCTACTGTGTTAAACAAGAACTGCATTTAAAATAAAGAAGAATCAAAGCAAATGATGAAGTTTCAATGTTAACAGCTCACACATTAACTGTTAATATAAGATGTATATATAAGAATACATATAAGTGTTCTGTTTGCTATAAAGAGCTTTTTTAGAATAATATTTTACAATTTATTCATATTTGTCAAGTACGTCCACTTGGCAAAAAACAAAAGTGTGTTGATCACTAAAGGTTTGTTTATTTTGAGTCTCAATCATATAAGCTTAAACAACTTAAGCAAATGCCATGTCTTAGGCACGCTGTTTTTGTGAGTAAACTATGAATATTAACTTCACTTTATCCAACATTCAGGGCATTTACTGTAAGATTTGATTGCATCGGTGTGGTGGTGGCTAACTCTTCTGATGCTATCTCCAGATGTATGATCTTATGTTGAAGAACAATCATTTCATAAAGGTGTGTTAACCACTTATTTCAGGCTTCTAACCAAAAACACATTCAGAAAACCATTGACTTTGAGATAAAGAAACCAGAAGTAAACTGCTGACTCATGGTTGGGTTTTAAGACTCATTCCTGCACCACTGTTGCCAGGGATAGATTTGGTTTACTCTGGATCTGAATCTGGACTTCTTTGGACAGGGAGGGTTCATTTGATTTCCCAGTCGAGACTATACAAAAACAAGGCTTTGTGTATTCATGCAATATTCAGCTTTCTTTCCTGTAATGAACCTAATAAAATGCCATATTCTGCAGGTGGTTTGGACTCTATTCTCACTTCTAACACACAACCACAGCAGTACTTCTTATTTACAGTTGAAATGGCTCTGCTGTAAAGGTAAAGGGTAAAAGAGCACAATTTAAAGGACCACTCAGACATGCTTGCTGTGAATGCACTTAAGTGAACAGTCTGGAAATACAGAGGGGGGGAAATGTAGCGTCTTCTCTATCAAACACTGACTAAACGATGGTGAGTAAAACAGGGGTTGTTTGGGGGGAAGGTGTGCAAACCTGGGCCCAGCTGCCCTCGTCATCGTCCTGGTGTTAGCGGGTTAGAGTGAGCATGGTGAGAGAACAGAGAGGCGGGGGGTTAGTGAGGCGGCAGGCTGAGAGACGCTGCATGTGGGGAGAACCAGTCAAAATATAATAAAACAAGACGCAGAAATTCAGGTTAAGCATTCAAACAGGAAGTAAGAGGCAAAAGAAATTGTAGGAGAGGGCGATACGAATAAAAGTACACTTACTTATCAATTAGCTAAATAATTACCTCAAGATCAAACCAATCGATGAATATTTCTATTAATTGATTCCTTGTTTGGTCTATAAAGTTAATCCCATGGCCCAAATGTTCTTCTTTCTTCTAAATAACCTATATTTTCTTTAAATTAATTGAGAAACTTTATTTATTTAGAAAAAAATGTGAAGCTAAAATTGTGAAATCAAACAAATCAAAGTTTCTTTCATCTTGATGCAAAAAAACAAAAACATATTGTTTTTTTGATTGATTTGTTTAAATTACAAATAGTTATGTCCCCAAGGACAAAGATTGTGTTTTTTAAATGTCTTGGGTTAATATATTAAAATATCTTCTAGATATACGACATTTTCTGAAAATCAATCGAGAGATGAAAAGAAATACTTGAAAAAAAAAATCGAGCAAATTTTACAGCTGAACAAATCAAAGTTTTCTTTCATCTAAGGCTTAAAAAGTAGTGCATAAATCCAAAATTGCAGTACAAATATAATATACTTTTATAGAAAAATGTGTCAAAATGTATGTTGACGATTTTATCCAAGTTTGGTTTTAATAAATATCAGAAAAGAAAAAAAAAGGTTATTTATTTTTCCCCAAATAAAGCAAATGTGATGCCTAAAAAAGATCGATGCATATTTGCATAGATTTTCACAAACTAGTGAATCTAATATTGCAGTAAGGATAGTTTTTTCTAGAAAGACACGTCTTGTATGTTGATTATTTTATTCTAGTTTGGTTTAAATAATTCAGAAAAAATGGTTTATTCATTTTATTTTATTTTTTAACGCTGAGGAAAATCTTATACAGCAGACAAATTGATATGGTCTCTCTGTATATAGTCATTCATATCGCCCAATCCTAACACATCACACACTGTACCAGAAGAGTAAGAGTAAAGGGGTACAGTGGGGGGGGGTTCCTTCATGCATTTTCCCTCTTGTTATTTTGTCATTCCTTCTACCTTGTAATGGCTGGCTCAGGCACTAGCTATGCAGACTAATCTAAGCACCTCCAACACACACTAACACTAACAACACACACACTAACACTAACACTAACAACACACACACTAACACTAACAACACACACACTAACACTAACAACACACACTAACACTCAACTCACACACTAACACACAGTGAGGGTCTACCGGGGAGACAGGAAACTACACAGAGAAACGAACAATTACAAACTAGCAGAAAGAAAAGGCTGCGTTTTCAAGTTGCTGAGACTCCATTAAGCCAGAAGTCGCTCTGGTACATTTTTCAAATCAGATTTCAGATTCACTAAACTACTCGCTTAACCTCCAGTTATTGTGCTTTGTTCTTTTGAACATATTACAAAAACACTAAAGTGTCTTTTTGTTTTTTAAATGTAAGACATTAGTTTCCCATTCTTAACCCCCGAAACAAACCCACAGGGAATAGTTCACTGCATCTTCAAGTGTTAATACATTTCTAATTGGATGATTTTGTTTAAATGTGTCTGTAGTTGATGTTTTTATATCTCTGTGTTTATTTACTAATGATAAACCAGTTATATTGCCACATGCGTTTTTTCAAATTGCAATATGGACTAGTGCAATATCCAAAATGCAGTAAGGACATTTTAGTTAAAACAGGAATACATGTGAATATATTCTAAATGAATTCTAAATACATATTTTTTGGGTTAAGATCCTCATTTTCACATATATCTAAAACAAATAAGTGTGTGAACGATGTTTAAAATATCAGAATCATTTGATAACCCAAAGTAGTTCATTCTTTCAAAAGGTTCCTGAAATCTAAGCGGTTCATTGACGTAGCTTTCTATCATTAATAGAAAATTAAGGATTTTAAGCACGCTATACACTTTTGCAAGTAATCTAATCCACATTTAATCTAAAAGACCTGTATTATTTGGCAAATATGAAGTCTGATTAGAGAAATGCCCCAGAGCGACAGATAAAACTGTGTTTCTGCGACAGAAACGTCTGGCTGTCCTGAAGGCAGCTTGGAAACGAGGCGTTCACCACAGAAGCGTCCAGCCAATCAGGGTAGACTAACCGTGGGAGGCGTGGCTGCCAAACTTTCCATCTCTTCATGAGTGACCCAAACGTTTCCTGTGGTCTGATCATGTGACACCCCCCATTCACAAGTGAGAGAGAAGTGTGTGAAGAGGGAAGAGTGATGAAGGAGGACAGAGAGAGAGACAGTGGAGAGAAGAGGTTTCATTCATGGTTATCACGGTTAGAGAAGATCAGAACCAGCAGAGCGGCAGAGAACTGGTGTTGCTCTGGTCTAAGTTAGTAAAACCTTTCTTATTTCTGGTCTAAAATAAAGATATTTAGTTTACAGACATAAACACAGTTACTACACTTTGTGGCAAGGTAGATCCTTTTTTTTTAGGACCTTTTACTGGCACTCTGAATTAAATTTAAGACTAAGACCATTTTTCTTGTATCTGGGTCTGTGTGACGTTTACACAAAACACATAAACATTGTAACATCAAGTTGGATCCGAGACTTGTTTAGTGCCACAAGACTGAAGTTAAAGACTACTGGTACGCTTAATTGTTTTGCTATATGAATCTAAATCTATGACATAATGCATCGTCCATGATAAATAAAATCCCATTTCTTAGCGCTTCAAACTGTTCAAATAAGACTTTTGAAGTATGAATATCTGGTCAAACAATCATTATAATTTAAGGCCTGAACTTTAGATCCATACACATAAAATATTCACATTTAAGAAAGTTTAATAAAGAGAATTACATTTTAAAAATGACTCAATTTGATGAATCTATTATTAAAATAGGCTCTGATTAATTTAATAGCCTCTCAATAAATTATTACATTTGTGCAGCTCTTTGAACCAGTGCGACCCCACCATTAGTACATGTTATCAGTCGTTGAAATGTTAGCAATAAAAGTAGCATGCTCATCCAGAGAGAGAGGCTTCATAAAGAGCGATCAGGAAACATATTAGTAAGTGTGTGTGTGTGTGTGTGTGTGTGTGTGTGTGTGTGTGTGTGTGTGTGTGTGTGTGAACCCGTCAGTAAAGTACCGTTCTGGAGGTGGGGGGCGCGGAGGGGCTGGTGAGGGACATGATCTCCTGGATGGCGAGGCGCAGCTTCAGGCGGTGCAGCGGGTTGCTGATCCCGATCTCTCTCTGGATCTCTGTGTCCGACAGCGCCGACATGATGGCGCCGCTCTTCACGTTGGCTCGACACGCCGCCACGTACCAGGCCGGCATGCCCACCCACAGCTGAAGAAGTAAATGTCCTGATGCATTCATTTGTTCATCACAGCTGATTTGAATTACTTTATTTACTACTGCTCGATATTTTAAGTATTTTATGGTTTTATCTTTCCAACTTTATCACATATTTTCACATCATCAGGAGTTTATTATACCCAGCAACCATTAGCTGGCTATAAGTGTATGATCTTTAAACCTGGAATACAAGAATCAAGAGGCAAAAAGTAGCTTAAAATGAAAATGTGTGTGTGTCGTACCTCCAGCCACACCACCACAGTGGGTCCGTCCCACTGAGCGAAGGGCAGGCCCTGCATGCGAGCCTCCTCCAGCAGCTCATGTCTGAGACACAACATTTACATTACAATCAAACGCTAAACGACTTCACTACATTCAAAACACACCACAGTCCATCAGAAAGTCCCAATATGCACGTCATCACGTCCACGTTTGGAGAGGATATGCACACAGACCCAGAGACATGCAGACTCAAACAGAGAGCAGGAGTTTGAGAGAAAACAGGAGAAACCCAGGGAGACTCAAACAGACACAAAATCATATCTATCTTACATTTTTCATCCAGTTTGGAGTCACATTTTTAGAATATACACCCTAGATCTTGGTCATTTTTAACTACATATTGAAGAGGATGGAATATTTGAATTATCTGAAGTCTGGATTGAAAGAGCGAAACAAGCTGAGCTAACTTTAACCTGTAGCTCTAAGCCTCTCCCTCCTGCATCAACCAGTGAAACTGTAATTCAACTGATCTATGAGGGGCTTTTACAGGTTTTAATCACAAAGTCTGGAGAAGACCTCTGCTCCAGGTACAAAGCTCCTGGACGATGATTACTGAAGGAACACTAGCTGAGATATACTGTTTACAATGTTGGCAGTAGTGGTGAAGAAAGCATCTAAGGTAACCCTAGGCTATCACTTTACACCACCACCACAGTCTGGTGATTTACCTCAATTACACATTGTGATATTAACAGGATTAACAATAATTATCAGGCCTACACTGTCCAGATGTTAAAAGAGCTGGATTGAGGATTGGAAAAATATTAGTCAGAAGTGCTTTCTCCCAGAACCAGTGCTTAGAGAGTCCACTTAGAGAGCTGTCGTCAGTATGGATGCATTCATCAACTGCAACATGCGTAGAGGGAAGTATTCAGGGCAGGACAAAGGATATTTATAATCCTGTGCATCCATGCCATGCACATTCTTAGTTTGTAATGAAAACACAATGCTTTAAAATGATGGCCACTAGATGGGGCTGTTGCTGCATATCACTGGTAGAAATCAAGCCCACAGATAGCATGTTCTCAGCTAGCATTAGCTTCAATATGAGGACTAATGGATGAGAAACCTCAGAAAAACGTCATTGTTGTTATCTTTCCAGAAGTGCATCATGCTCCAAAAAGGAAAAACACTGCGAGAGGAAAATGTGCCACTCACTAAAACTCAGCACACACACATTCCTGTTAGTTAAGCTCCTCTGTGGAAAGCAGGGTAAAGAGCAGCGTGGAAAAGCCATCAAACAGTCGGAGGGGACAGAAGTCAGGGGTCCGTCAGGGTTATTGGTGAATGGGGGAGGGGGGGTGTGGAAAGAAGATAAAGCAAAGCAACGTGAACCGACTTACCCTGTCTTTGGACTACACATGGAATGAGAAGGGGATGATAAAAAAGAAGAAGAGGGACGATGACAAAACGATAAAGAGACAGAATGATTTGAGCTGCATGGAAGCAAAAAAAAAATACCATCTGTAGTTTAATCGCACAAAATTAAACGTGAAGTGAAATAAAAACATGATGGGGTGTGCGATGGAAAGAAGAGCTGATAGGAATGAGCGTGAGCTGGGTGGCAGGGAGTGAGCAGAGCCACAAGCCCACAACAACACTCATAACACTGGCTATAGAGTGGTGCAGGGATGAGTCCTAAAACCTGGGAATGAGTCAGCCTTTTTCCTACAAGCTGAAGAGATTTTAATTCTACGATATTAAAGAGGTCAGTAAATATCCCAGTGCTGAATTTTGAATTTATTCAAGTGTCTAAATGAGACGACTAAACGTCATCACGCCCAACATTAGCCGCCTTTAGCTTAGCGGTGGTGAGGTGAAGTCATGTGACCGTGCTGTAGTTCCTTTATAGCCCAACATTAGCTGCCTTTAGCTTAGCGGTGGTGAGGTGAAGTCATGTGACCGTGCTGTAGTTCCTTTATAGCCCAACATTAGCCGCTTTTAGCTTAGTGGTGCTGAAGTCATGTGACCGGGCTGTAGTTCCTTTAAAGCCCAACATTAGATATGTGGAGATTATACTGCTGTACAAAACGTGTAAGTATCATAAACATAACATCATTTTCTGCTACAATGGAAAAACCCAATGGCGAAATCCCATTGAACCGGGTCATGCTGCCTTCAGGGACCAACTAAAAAAAAAAAAAATCATCACTGCAGCACTTTATAGGCGTCCTGCTTCCGGGATAATTCAAGGACAATTCCCATGATAGAAATGTGTCTTAAGATTGTAACAACTGCATAAAAATCAAACAGCTACAACTTCAAGTAGCTGCCATATTTACCTTTAACACTTCAGACAACATTACAGTCTTTAAGTGTTCCTTTCTTTTTAACAAACAAAAAGCTCTACAGGCATTAGGGGGGGAAAACCAGAATCTCGTCAGTGCATTTCATTATAAATCATTGCTGGATGGACGGATACAAATGGCATCCTTTTTCATTTCTCCAATTAGTGAAACACTGCTGGAAAAAAACATGTTGGGTTATTTTACATTATGTGGAACGATTCATTTCAAAAAGGGAGGAAACCTACTTCTTCTGCAGCTTCCTGTTCTTCTCTGCCGGGCCCCCAAGGGTGCCCATCCCTAAACCGTCTTTAGGAGAGCCCTCCGCCTCGGGTGTGCCGGCTGGAAACAGAAAGTTCAGAGATATAAGAGGGACACAGAAACGCTCGAAGCATGGAGTTTTCAAGTAAATGTACAGAGAGTCCTGGTCCGTGGCATTCAACCAGTCTTTCCTTCTTTCTTCATCTTAAAAGGGGGAAATTAGTTGTGAATTCCTGCTGTAGTGTTTTAAAGACCCTGTGTTTTGTGCCTGACCTTGGCTGGGGGAGTCCTTGCCGGGAATGCTGGGTCGGCCCTTCTCCTTCTTCCCGAAGAGGCGTCCGATGGAGGACTTGATGCTCTTCTTCTTGGCCGCTTTGTTCAGGGAGTCCTGGCTGCTGTTGCTGCTGCTGGGGTTACTGCCCTGACCGTCCTGCAGGCCGGACAGGCTGAAGGGGGAGAAAGAGGGGAGGTTAGAGGGAGAGAAGACTCAAGAGAGTAGTAGTAGACAGGAACGGGTTTAGGGTTTACTTAAAGTTGGAATAAAAATGCAGACTTCATAAAACATCTTTGTTTGTTACAGATGCTTTCTTATAAATTCACCCTGATCAATTTTGCATATATTTTCAATGACAATGTGGATATTTTCAAAAAATGATCATCCATTCAACATTGTAAATCACTTTGCCATCATTTGTAATGTCAGTCAAAATAATCCAATGCAGGAGGAGGACAAAAGAAAACAGAACAAGCTTGACTTTTAAATCAACTAAAACATGACCAACGAAGAAAAATGTCAATGTGTCAAAGGCAATATACGCAGGTCTCACCCCCGGATGTCTCTGATGTCCTCGTGGCTGGCGGCGTGTCCGGCGTCTCTGTTCAGGCGCATTGAGCGCGGCGTGGTGGGGGGAGACGTCTCACAGCGGATCGTGGCTTTATCGTCCTGAGCAGACTGAGAGGGGGGAGGGGAGTTACAGGGGGAGAGATTACTTCATTTACTCCGTGCAGACATGAGGGAAGGAAATAAACACAAGAAATCCTTCACAGAAACAAACAGCTAATCATCAAGCAGCTACACACAGTCTGTCATCAGTACACACACTTACTGGTGTTGGTGTTTTTATCTGTAATAAAGTTGAATTCTGATTGTGTGTCTGCATGTAGGAGTGTCTTTTTGTGCTTAGAAATTATAATATAGATGAATTATGTAAATAATAATAATAAAATAATTCCTCTTTATTTCCTATAATTTGTTCATTAGAAAATAATTAAAATGACACAAATAATAATAACTAAATATAAATAATAAAAATATAATAATAAATATGATTTCTTTATCAATGTGAGATATATTTAAACATTTACTCAGTTATCAAAATACCTGCAAGTAATTTTAACATTACAATGGGTAGTTTGAATTTGACTAAATTGCAATTTGAGATGCAGAACATGTGGATAAGTGTTTCTTAAATTTGCTTTAAACCAATCAATCAATAATCAAAGTGGTTGTAATCTAATTCTGTCTTTATCAAACAAGCATTAACCAACTCTTTTGGCTCCAGAATAACAAAACAGATAAAAGGAAACACAAATAAAATCTGCTCTGTGAGCCACCGTAGTGGACAGGAACAACACAATTACCACATACGTTTTCTAATCTAACTCTAATGTTTCAAACACAAATTATACAGGATCGTGGGTTTTTGGGGGGATGATGAAGGTGACAGAAACTGACAGAGCCTAGTGAAGCGTTTCTCTAGTTTACCTTCCTGCGGTGCTTGCGCAGGTCACTAGGCTGAAGCGTGGCAAAAAAAAAGGAGAGAAGAAGAAGAGCCGTTAGTGAGACGCACATCAGAGCTGCAGCAGAAACCAAGCCATGCACAAACACACCGGAGCAGGAATCAGAACAAGGTATAAGTCACTGGGGATCCCGTCAAGTAACCCCTGTATATTGGCACACACACACACACACACACACACACACACACACAGTCAGTTTAATTGAGCGTCGAAGACGTGCAGATCTTGGGAAAATAAAGTATTTCGGAGCACCAGTGTCACTGCAAATCATTCAAAGTCAGGATGGGTGCAGACTAGATAAAAGAGAAGAAGAAAGGGAGGAGAGGAACTATAGCCTGGAAGAACGCAAATAGCAGAGCAGCTAGCTTCTAATCAACACCAATCACAGGTGACGAGGCTGTGCGCAGGTTAGCTTGAATGCTATCTGATTGCTTTTGCTTTAAGGGGGTTTACACTCAGGCCCGGGGGCAGTGTAACACCTGAATTTCTGAAGAAGTTTGACTCTTTAAAAAAGGAGGGGAGGAGGGAGGGGTTTCTGTTCCCCTGCTGCATTCCTCACAGGACTGGCATTAGCAGAGCAAATAAACCGTCAGCATGCCACATTTCTACGCTGGTTTCTCTTGCCCCTAGGAGGAAAATACCTAATCGCTCATTTCCTCTGCTCATCTGTCTCAGCGAGGAAGAGATTAGGGAGATATAAAAGGGAAACAGGAAGAGGAAATTGAGAAGGGGAGGAGAAATGCATGTAATTACCCAAAATGCTCCTCTTTTATTGAGTCTTCTTGTTAGGAATGTTTGAATAGGCTTTAAAGCCAGATTCAATCGTTCACTCAGCTTTATCTCAGAGACTAAAAGCAGCTCTTCTTTCATGTCTGTAATGTTTCACAGCCGTGCTTCAATAAACTTTATGACAGCAGAACAGAGAGCCAGCCTTTCATGCTGACGTAGAATGGGAATAAACAAGGATTTCATTTTGTATTTTTAAATAAATCAATAAATAAGATTCATAATGGAAAATTGTGACAATTAGTATACATTTGCCACCCGGGAAATGTAACAAGGACTATAAAAAATGCTGTTCTGCTTTTAAATGTCCAATAAAACGAATGAATATGTTTTGAAACTGTGTTTAAAAAAGTCTGGATGCAGAGGAGGAGTTGTTTTAAGGTTAATGTCAACAAAATATCCTATAATACATTCTCTTTTTCCATTACGCAGTCTATCCCAGAGTAACCTGCACCTATTTTAAACACCCACTACTCAGGTGTATGTGTCAGGAACCAACTGGAGAATTGGCTTTACGTTTCCTTATTTCAATAGAAAGGGAACGTCTTTAAAGCAGATCCTTAATTTAATTACCTAATGAAACCTGTTTTAAGTCCATTGTGTTCCCAAATACGATGTTCTGTGCAGTTATTCTCGGAGCAGAGTAAGGTGGGGGGGGGGGGTCCCGTGTGTTTTTGGAGATATCAAACGGAAAAGCACGGAGAGGAAGCGGCAGACTGCACCCACCCAGGGAGGAAGAGGAGGGAGGGGCTGTGGAAAGTTCTGCAGGTACCTGGAAGTACGGGGCATAGCTACAAGCCTGAGGGGGGGGGCTGAAGCCAGCTGCCGCACAGGGCAGGTAAGTGACTGTCTGCTGGATGATGTACGGCTCAGAGCAGTACTGCTACAGCGAGGGGCGTCACATACACAGGGTTACACACACTCTCACACACAAGGTGTTAGTACACTGAGGTCAAACTGTTTAATTACAACACCAACATGGAACGGCAAGCAGTGTCATCGTTAGGGCATTATTAAAGGGGTCATAACGCTTTTTAAATGTTGATTTGAAGCATTTTTCAAGCATTTTCAAGGTATTGGTGTTATTTTTGGATGGATCTAAATAGTTATTATAAATGCCAAGAAAATAAACATTAGGTTTGCAGAACTCCTTTAAACCAACTGCAAAAAATGTGAGAAAGTGCCTTTATATACTTATCAATCAACCTAGTGTCACTGTCTATTCAACCAGCTGTTAAAATCAACTTTGACCTGTTTTTTAATTCAAGCATATCATCAAGTTATCAAAGCATTCAAAACATTAACGATAGAAATTATGGAATTTTTTAATGATTATATTTAAGGATATTCTTAACCTTGAAAATATAACAATTAAAATGTGACATTTATTTAGGGGATTTATGAGAATTTAAGGATATTCCTTACATTGTAAACATAATTAATAAATATCATATTTGAAAGTAATTTAGAATTCTTGGATATTCCTAACTTTTTAAAAAATATCAATTATAATAAAGCAATTTCTCAAGTATTTTATTAGGATTCAAGGAAATTCCTTTTATTTAAAACATGCTAATTAAAATCACTTTCTTTGGTATTATGATTAAATGCAAGGAGTCGTTTCCGAGTATTTTATCAGGATTTAAGGAAATTCCTAACCTTGAGACGAAGCGATCTTAAAATGGGAGTTAATGTGTTACTCAGAGCAGTTGGTGGATTAGAAACACATGAAAGTGAAGAGAGTTTTACCAAGGTCATGACCCCCATGCGGTCCAGCTCTCTGTTGGGCTACGGGGGACACGGCGGGGGGTGGAGCTGCCGGAGCCTGGGGGGGAACCGCCCAGCGAGGAGCCGGCACACAGAGAGGGGGGGAGGGAGCTCATGGAGCGGAAACGTCCTCCCAGACTCTCCCCGCTGCCGACCCGGCACTCGATCTCCTCGGCCCGGATCGCCGTGTTCTCCTTCTCCTCCTGGATCATCCTGCAGGGAGAGAGCAGGGAGACGGAGGAGTTAGATTATAGCTGTTAATACCAGATTCCAAATGTATTCTGTGTGTTTGTATTGCATATTATTTCCTGTAGATGTTGGTTTTTCTACCGTTGATTTGCATTTATTTACTGTTTTTATTTTATCTCAACTGCTGCTGGGACAAAACTATTTACCCATTTATAATCAATAAGTGCATCTAATCTAATTCATTTTAACTGGATTTAATTTAATCATATTATTGCACTCCAGACAATTTCATGAAGCATATAGAAGGTATGAATTGCAGATTTAATAAATCCATGAATAACAAAATAACAGTGAATTCACGGTGAATTTTTTTCTGCATTAAATCAAAGTCGGGAACTCTGTCTCTAATTAATAAATGTATTAAAAAACATGAATAATAAACGTGAATTAAATAATAATTAAATAACACAAAAAGAAATATATTTTTTTCCAGAAAATAATTGAATTATAATTGTGTAAATAACCTTATAATAACAGAGAAAGTACAAAAGATACCAGACCCTTTGCAAGTTGTTAGATGAGTTAACTAGATTTAAAAGTAGAAATAGCATACTCTAAAAATACTCCATTAAAGTGAAAGATCTGAACTCAAAATGTAAAATAAATATGTAATATAATCAACAAAAAGTACCTATTCTCTAGAAATAGAACTTTGTGGATGTTTAGCTTATGTGTAATACTTTATATACCATTCAGTAGTTTACCTGCATCATATTATAGAACATTATATGTTTTCAATTTCAAAAGTAACTCTAATTTACTGGAGAAAATGTATAATATTTCCTGTAAGATGAAGAAGTATAAGGTACAGCAGAATGGAAGTACTCAAGTACAAATGCGTAAATGTAATCAGCTCCTTTCCCCCTCTGCCTGTACCTGATCTCGTTGTTGATGGCGTCCAGCTGTTCCTGCAGCATGAGGGCGAGGGTCTGAGCGTCGGCCTGGCCCCCGGGGGACAGCATGTCCACGGAGCTGAACATGGTCTCCCGGTCCTCCTCTAGGTCCGAGGCGTCCATGTCGCTCTCGAACGCCTGCGCCACATTCGCTAGGACGTTGGCCTGCTGCATGCGCTCCCACTCCTGCTCATTCAGCGTCTGCACCTGGAGCAACGACCCAGAGAAAACAGAGGGAGAGATGAACAGTAAATTAGATATTAAAAGCAGGAAGAGGATTGAAAGACAGTAAGAGCAGGCAGGAGGGAGATGAGAGCTTCAGGGGCAACTGGAGAATGTTTCATTAATGCATTAAGGGACAGAATCATGGTTTACTCCTCCACGTTCACTTACATGTCGCTGAAGTCCAGAGAAGAAGCAAACAGAGAGAAATGGAGAAGAAGAAAATCATCAAAAAGAGCTCAAGCATTAAACAGGTAGAGGGGGGGGGGGGGGCTTCATGATGCAACAGCACATGAAGACAACACGTAAACAACACTAAACATCAAAACATCAAAGTCTAAACAAGTACATTTAATCTGAAATGCATTTCATTTGGACCATTATTTCCCCTTCGTCATATATCTGTGTTTTTTACTCTCTTAGTGGTCTGGGTTGGATTATTTATAGGGTGTTTGGTAAGGGGATTCTTAGCTAACCTGTTTATTCCCCTTAAACGTCATTAGAGGAACAATAAAGCTTGGGATCCATTGAGCTTAAATCCTATCTGATGTTCCAAAGTGTTGTTTTTATTGATAGTCATCCAGCAGCACTTGCTGGTGTCGCTGACCTTTGACGGCTCGTCCCGCATCGCTGCCATGCGTCCCTTCTGCGGCCGCCTCAGCACCAGAGCGCTGCCGTAGTGATCCGAGTTACTGTCCATCATGGAGGAGGCCGACACCGGGTACCTGAAGTCTGGAGTGCTGCCCTGCTGGGAGCGTCTGGAGGAACCAAAGTAACGGAAATGTCAGAAAAACTGAGTTTCTGTCTCTGAAAAGTAGGTTTAAAATAATACTAATCAGCACTTTCTTTTAACTATCATCAATGCATCAGGCTACACTACATGTGATTGGTCCATATGTGCAACACAGATCAGAAATACTTTATTGGACCCAGAGGGGGGCAGACAGTGTCTCACCCGTGCAGTAAGGAGTTGCTCCGGCTCCTCCCCTGCTCGCTCTCCGCCCTCATCGTCTCAATCTGGATCAGAAGCTGCTCCTGTAGGACAGATTCACAGAAGTGTGATCATTTGGTGGGGATGAAAAAGAGTACTAAACTTATTTAAAACAGAACATAAAAGTGAACTGCATTTAATCAGATGTTGCAGTTAGAAGTTAAGGTCCTTATACTTGGAATCCACTACAATTTAAAAGGAACTGCATGGATGATTATCTTTACTACATTTACTCTCAAGCTTTATCTACTTTGCAACAAGATGTATGCATTAACAACTAACTTATAATAGTCTATATTTCTTTTATCAAACCATGTGTTTATTCAACAACAAGCTAGTAGCTTAGAAGGAAACACAATGAGAGATAAAATGGCATCTATAAACATCTATTCTACCTTTTATACTTTTACTCCATTTCGCTGATTATACTTTTTTTAATTCAGGAACATTTCCAACGTAGGACTTCTTGTTGTAACACAGTATTTTGAAAGTGTTGTTTTAGTATATTCACCTAAAGTGAAGGATCTTAAAACACAGATACAGCAGAGAAATCACTCCTAAGGACTCCTCACCTTGTCGTGGTGAGACTCCTCGATCAGCTTCTTGGTGTGCTCCAGTTCTCTGATCAGGGCGTTCTGAAAAATAAACAGTATTCATTATGTCAAAGCATGCAGTGTCCTCCTCTCCGACCCCTCCGACAGCAGCACTGATCACATGTATGTTCCGGTCACCTTGTCCTCCAGCGCAGACATCCTCTCTTTGAGGTGCAGCTGCAGCCTCTCGTTGGACTCGGACAGGAGCTTATCCACCGTCTCAGACAGACGCTTGTTGTGCTCCTCGTTCATCTTCTCTCGCTGCCGTGCCTAGAGACAAAAAGACAGCTTTGTAATAATCACGGTACACACGTTCATCAATGGAGTGTTGCAGGAATGAGATTTAAAACCCTGAGACGAGTCAGCATTTTAGTCCTCGCTCATCTGTCATTTTTCGAGGGACATGCTTCCGACAGAAATACGCCATCACTGCATCTCTTTAATTAAAACTGTGACAGCAGTCTGTCCTCTTCCTCACCCTGAGCAGCTCCTGGTTCTTCTCCTCCAGCTGGGCCTCGTGCTGCCTCAGTCTCTCCTCCACGTTGCCGTGGCGTTCCTCTGCCTAAAAATGGACAAAATAAAACATGTTTCTTAATATATTCAATCCCCTCAGAGCGGAGGAGTGATTCGGTTTACATGCACGTTAATATCAACCTCTACATTAGATAATGTAGACAGTTGAGAGTGTGTATGTTGAGTACATGTATAACTTAATTGAGGTTTTAACTACAATTTGGTCTTTAATATCAACCGGTTGTTGTGCAAATATCTCAACATTTTCAAGAAGATCTTTGGAGAATGAATACGGGATTATAGGTGGTATGTATGTTTTTCCATTAGCCGTGTCAGGAGCTCAGTAGGAATGTTGTCTACTTCAGATTAAGGGGTTATGTGCATGTAAACATAGTCACTGTCTCTGGTGCTAGTGTTCCTTCAGAAGGAGGGGGGGTCACCAACAACAGCCTGAGAAGCAAACAGATACCTCTAACAAGGAAAAGCACCAGCTGCATGAAGAGGACAGCAAAGCAACAGGACAGACAAAATCCACAACCGTAAATCTAATCTACGGATGAGTGCAGGTGTTAATGTGAATCAAGGCTCGTTAAACACCCACAAAGGACTTTCTGAGCTTAAGTCCCTCAGTTTAAAGGACCCAACATGGCCTATTTTGAGACAAAATGAAGTTTAAATAGTGCTTTAATACTAAGGATTTAGAAAATGAGGATGTTATAATCAGAACTAACAGGTTTCACAGAAGCTCACTGAAAAAAGTTATATAATGGAGTGAAATACAATTAAAATAGAGGAAAGTACATCCAAGGAGCTGTGGGAAACATGGTGAATGATTACAATTCATTAATTACGCAGTTTAATCTGCAATTAGGCGTGTTGACAAACATACAGTGTGTATAAGGGCAGATATGATCTGTGTGTCGGTGGGTAAACATGTTTCTGAGATGGGCTGTCCCAGTTCTCTCTCGCTCTACAGGGTAGGGTCTCCTCAAGTCGTTGAGCAAATCAGCTGGCACTTCCTGTTTGTGTTGGAGAACAACAATATGCTTCCATGTTTTGGGACTGGATGAAAAGTATTTGATTTTTCTAAAGATGCTAAAAACAACTTTATTAACAAGTTATTCTCCAATTAACGACCATCAATTAATGATATCATCTCTACAAATATGTATTGAATTGGCTTTTTATAATACACACACCCTCTCCGATATTATATATTAGTTAAACACTTCTTGCTAGGTGTCTGGGACCCTCTTTGTAAAGCTTCAGGGTTTCCCGTTTCTCCATTATATCTTCTAATTGTACCTGCATGAAACACAGCTCAGCAGCACACGACCACAAACACAGAGACAGACACGGGCTCAGTAAGACACCACAGGACTTTAAAATGTGGTCTGAGGCTGCACTTAACCAGGCACTGAAGGCAGAGATGTTTATCAGGTGTTTTTGTTTTCTTTAACCCTCCTGTTGTGGTCGTTTCTCCCTCCTTACTTTGGTGTTTCCAGTGAAATTTGGCCCATTTTGTCTTAAATTCTCTTACAAAAGCCTTTAATCATCACCCAACTTTATTGATCTTTATCTCTTTTAGGATTTAAACAATGTCTCAGTCTCCTGGTGTACATGGATAACTGCAGGGAATACAAAGAATAGACGCTGGAAATGTATTCTAAATCAATATGTTTGATTGTTGTTGGGTGTGTATGATGATAATCTAGGGGTACAAAGTTGACTAAACCACTAAAGAAAAATCAATGAAAGTGGGGATCAGCAATTGTACTTGTTCAAATCTGTGGAGGATATCATAAAGCCTTGAGGCAATGAAATGTAAAACACAATATTTATGATGGATGGAAGTAGCAGACGCCATGACAGGAGGGTTACCTAGTATTTTAGTAGTGTGATCAGTGTCTAACGGCCTGGTTAGGTTCAGTATCAGAACAAATCCTTCCCTCTAATCATGAGTTTTTAATCTCCGAGTGAAGCTACTCTACCTTCTTCTTAGGCTTAGCGCCTTTAGAGCCACACAGAACACACTAAAGAGTTTGACAGGGAGGCGGCAGGAAGAGAGCAGAGCGTGAAGAAATGAGAGAGAGGACAACAGGTTTAATGAGCACGATGAGAGAAAAACAGAAGGACTTTGATGACCGTTCATTCACAGACCTGAGGACAGAACAGGTGGACAGACAGAGGACATGTTGAGTTACAGGAGGTTTAACTCAATGAGGGAACTTAAACTCAACTTCAGAAGACACACTGACTGACTTATGATGGAGACATAAGAGGGTGGATCAAAGAAGGGATGATTTATGTGGATGTTTTGGAGCTGCATGGATGCAATATTTGGAGATTTCTTTCCATTTCTAAGCACGTCTGACTCGACTCAGTGTACCATTGAATATTTAACAGGAGGAAATCAGAATCAGAAATACTTGAATAATCCCACGGGGGAAATTGTTTTTTGTGACAGTTGTGCCGTTTGAGAATGAGCAAAATATAGATAAATAAAATATGATATACAGTTTGATATATATAGGATGTAAGAACGTGCAATAATAGATAAATACACTGAAGAAAATAGAGCAAAATGCGCCATAAAGATTAAATAAGTCTGATGTGAGGGTCAAGGACATTCTGTAAAATGTGTGATGTGGGCTATTTAGACACACTTTGATTACTTGCATAGTTTTTTAATAACATCTGCACTACTTCCCTTCAAATAACTACTACTATAACTCAATTATGCTGTGGGAATATAAGAGAAGGAAGCATATGGGTTTTCTGTGGCTGCAGGAGTTCATTCTCTGCAAGAAATCTCATGTTTAAATGAAGTTGCTAACTCTGAAAATGCAAGTAATACAAGAAATATAAAAGCACGAGGGTAGAAAGTGGAGAACGGAAACAGATTATATTATTGATGTGAAAAGAGGCGCCTGCTTCCATGAGATAAAGGTGATTGTGAGCTTCATTTTCCGAGCGGCCCTGTGAGCCAGTTCCAACACAAATAAGGTGCCGAGCGGACCCGTGGAAGCTGAGCAGCGTCCTCCAGGACAAAGCCTCAAACTATAAATGGATAAAAACACCAGCCAAATCTCTAAAAATAGCTCCCTGTGGATATTTGGAGAAACATAAACAATGGCTTCCTCGGCAGCTTCCTGCAGGGCGGAGCGGGCCGCTGCGACGTAAAGGAAATAATCTCAAGGCCCTGGGAGCTACACACTGTATGCTGAGGTCAGGATCAGCTGGGAGTAATGGTTTATTAATACACAGGTTCCCCAAAGAGACACAGGGAGAGTCAATCAGAGGTTTGCAGGTTTGTCTAAAGTCTAAACGCAGCCCACTTTTTGGCAAATGTCACATGCAGGCTAACAAAATAAAGCGACCATCATTTGAATATCTCCATTTAAACGATCCTATAATTTCCCTTAGAAGCAAATCAGAACGATCTTTTCCGAAAGGGATGCAAAAACAGGAAGTTATATATTAGTTTTTACAGTGTCATTATTATTATTATTTCCCGGTCCCTTTTACATTTATGTTTGATATTCCATCCATTGCACCCTTATGTATACAACACCCTGCTTTATATTGTGTGGACTTCAAAAGTGTTTATAGATTCTTTACCTTCATAGTTTCTCTCCAGTGCCGGTTTATTTCTATTTCTATTTGGAGATGTTTATATTTTAGAAATGTTTATTTATACTTTTTAATTTCCAATGTTCTGCAATGCTATTTGAGATTAATAAAGCATCTTCTTATCTTATTTCAGCCCTGGAAATAACCTCCTTAAAACCCTACCATGCATCCTGAAGAATGAGTATGTATAGACAGACTTTCATCTTTTTTCTCCAAGTCCTGAAACGTATCTCCTATAAAGTGTGCCGTGAAAATGCCTTAATATGTGTTTCTCTGACTACGTTGATATTTAATGACTCTCGGGAGGGCTGTTTTGTCTCGCTTCTACTTGTTGTGTCTTCTGGTACCTTGTCTGTATTAATATTGAATTGAGTTAGTAAAATAAATCCAAATATAAAAAAGATGTCTCTACGTTTGAAGTATTTCATGATCTGTACACACAAAATGAAACATTGAAAATGAAGTTGACTTTGATGATTTAAAAAACAGTCCAAAGGCAGGTGAAGAGGTGCATTGTGGGAGCAGACAGGTGGGGTTACCTTGGTGAGGGCAGCCACCCTCTGAGCCAGCTCGGCCTCCACCTCCGGCAGAGTCTCGGCTTTGCGGAGCGTCTGCTGCAGCTTTTGCTCGGCCAGCTCCAGCTTCTCCTGCAGCTGCCGGTTCCTGTCCTCCGTCTGCAACACACACACACACACACACACACACACACACACACACACACACACACACACACACACACACACACACACACACACACACACACACACACACACACACACACACACACACACACACACACACACACACACACACACACACACACACACACACACACACACACACACACACTTGTTATTAGCAAACACGGAGCAGACTCAGTGCTGCGTCCCGGCCTCGGGGTTTGCTTTCAGGTGGAGAGAGTGGAGGGGAATGAGACTGTAGAGAGAGGGAGACAAAGGGGGGGCAGGAAGTGTGGAGGAGAGCATTCATAAGGACACAAAGAGGGACGAAAGGCAGAAGAAAGGAGGAGAGAGACATCTCCATCTCAGTGAGTTCATGTAAAGAAACAGTCAGTGAGTTCGAGGCATCTCTTTCACTGCCTGCTGCGCCGCCGCTGCGCGAGTACAGCGGCAGGAAGTCGTTAGCAGAAGAGTGAAAACTGACGGGAGAGCTGCGGGCCGTTCCTGCAGGCACACAACTCTCACACACTGAAAACAACATCAAGTGTGTTGATGTGTGGATTATGGCACATTTTATTATTTACTGTTGGTCCATATTGAGATACTGATTATATAACGCAGCTATTTATTACACGTGAAACATCTTGTGGTATAGAATCAATCTCATTTGGGTTAATCTTGTAAAAAAACAGCTTTAATTGAACAACTGTATGATTGTATTTGTCCTTAAATAAGACGTATAATATTCACAATATAATGAGTAAGTGTTTCGTAGCCTTGTAGCCGATCTGGTGCATTTTGACAGAAGCAAGGGCCCCTGAACTGCTGTGAACAAAAAGGATGCCCTTGATTACTTACTTCAATTAAAAGTCTAAACTGTAATTTTGATTTGTTATTTTATTTCATTAATTTGTTTTTTTTTTAGAATTTCTACCTTCTTTAAGTTAAAGTGCTTTGCGGCCAAATGCAGATTATTAGTCATGTTTTTTAGTTTGTTTTATTTTTACTGTATTTATTAAATAAAGTAAATGCACAGAGAAAATATACAAACAAATAAAAAGGTTGAAAAAATCTGCACAGACCTGTAGATCTGATCCCATGTGATGCAGCTGGCTGAATGTTTTAATCTGTGCTCACACTCACTGATGTTTCTAAGTTTTATTCGAGGAGTGGGGGTGGGGGGGGGGTTGTACCTGTCTGAAGAGCGAGTCCTTGTTGGCCACTTCGTTCTCCAGCTTGTCGTTGAGGTCGTGGACGGAGGTGGCCTCCCGCTGAGCCGCCAGGTAGCGCTTCTCCAGGGTGGTGATCCGCTCCTCCATGTCATCCTTCTGAGCCATGGACTACACACACACACACACACACACACACACACACACACACACACACACACACACACACACACACACACACACACACACACACACACACACACACACACACACACACACACACACACACACACACACACACACACACACACACACACACACACACACACACACACACACACACACACACACACCTTTCTTTAATTTCTGTCTTAAATATATTGTTTGTTGCACTATGGGAGAAGCCTGGGACTTCAGATGTTCATTGACCACAACTGTAGCTGGTGTGCAGACAACAATACAGCCTTGATTCCTTGAGAATTTTACTTGAATGTGGATGATTCCGAAGAGCTTCATTCTGCAGTGTACCGATCCCTGATTATATCTTGCTCGGTATACAGAAGAACGCTCCAACGACAAGATGATAAAACCTATTACGTGACAAAATACATTCATTGTATTTATGTTCAGTTTAATCCTCTTCATCCCCTGTGGGACGAACAGTCAGGCCAGAATGAGCTCCAGTTCAATTTGCACCGCTCTGATCACACATCTTCATATATTTTACGCTATATAATAATAGGACAGAGGCAAACAAGTATGCATGTATGTTGCATGCATGCTGACAAACACAATATCCTGCATGATTTCAGTGTGAGTTTGTGTTAGAATTCTTTAAAATACACAGGTTTGTTTTGCTGTATGGATTGGGCGAAATTTAACAACGATTCCTGTGTTAAAAAAAAGAAGTAAAAGCTGAAGTTGCTTTTCGTGCTTCCACATAATTAAAAGTGTTATTTTACTTACAATCTCATCAGCCACAAAACATGGATTTAATATAAATGACTAACTGGTTGAAATAAAAAAAGCTGTCTCATGCAGAGTTACTCACCTCTCTCAGGTCTCTCTGCAGCCGCGTGTTCCCGTCTTCGGACTTGATGAGGTCCTTTCGGGCC